>NC_088186.1:0-300000 GCF_028769735.1 Zonotrichia leucophrys gambelii
AGTTACGACAGTCGCGTTACGGCGTTTTACACATCGCGCTTTACGGCGTTTCACGCGCGTTTACGGCCCTTTTACGACAGTGCGCTTTACGGCCTTTACGACACGCGCTTTACGGCCTTTTACGACAGTCGTTTACGCCTTTTACGACATCCGCTTACGGCGTTTTCGACATCGCGCTTTACGCCTTTACGACAGTCGCGCTTTACGGCCTTTTACACAGTCGCGCTTACGGCCTTTTACGACAGTCGCGCTTTACGGCGTTTACGACATCGCGCTTTACGCCTTTTACGACAGTCGCGCTTTACGGCCTTACGACAGTCGCGCTTTACGGCATTTTACGACAGTCGCGCTTTACGGCCTTTTACGACAGTCGCGCTTTACGGCTTTTACGACAGTCGGCTTACGGCCTTTACGACAGTCGCGCTTACGGCCCTTTTCGACAGTCGCGCTTTACGGCCTTTAGACAGTCGCGCTTTACGGCTTTTACGACAGTCGCGCTTTACGGCACTTTTCGACAGTCGCGCTTTCGCCCTTTTCGACAGTCGCGCTTACGGCGTTTTACGACAGTCGCGCTTTACGGCCGTTTACGACAGTCGCGCTTTACGGCCCTTTACGACGTCGCGCTTTACGGCCGCTTTTACGACAGTCCGCTTTACGGCCGTTTTACGACAGTCGCGCTTACGCTTACGACGTCGCCTTTACGGCTTTACGACAGTCGCGCTTTACGGCCGTTTTACGACAGTCGCGCTTTACGGCCGTTTTACGACAGTCCGCTTTAGGCCCTTTTACGACAGTCGCGCTTAGGCGTTTTACGACAGTCCGCTTTACGGCGTTTACGACAGTCGCGCTTTACGGCGCTTTACGACAGTCGCGCTTTACGCCTTTACGACAGTCGCGCTTTACGGCGTTTTACGACAGTCGCGCTTTACGGCTTTACGACAGTCGCGCTTTACGGCTTTACGACAGTCGCGCTTACGCCGTTTTACGACAGTCGCGCTTACGGCCCTTTACGACAGTCGCGCTTTACGGCCCTTTTACGACAGTCGCGCTTTACGGCAGTTTTACGACAGTCGCGCTTTACGGCCGCTTTTACGACAGTCGCGCTTTACGGCCTTTTACGACAGTCGCGCTTTACGGCCCCTTTTACGACAGTCGCGCTTTACGGCCTTTTACGACAGTCGCGCTTTACGGCCGATTTTACGACAGTCGCGTTTACGGCCCTTTTACGACAGTCGCGCTTTACGGCCGTTTTACGACAGTCGCGCTTTACGGCAGTTTACACAGTCGCGCTTTACGGCCTTTTACGACATCGCGTTTACGGCGTTTTCGACAGTCGGCTTTACGGCAGTTTTACGACAGTCCGCTTTACGGACCTTTTACGACAGTCGCGCTTTACGGCCGCTTTTACGGACAGTCGCGCTTTACGGCGTTTTACGACAGTCGCGCTTTACGGCCCTTTTACGACAGTCGCGCTTTACGCCGATTTTACGACAGTCGCGCTTTACGGCCCTTTTACGACAGTCGCGCTTTACGGCATTTTACGACAGTCGCGCTTTACGGCCGTTTTACGACAGTCGCGCTTTACGGCGTTTTACGACAGTCGCGCTTTACGGCACCTTTTACGACAGTCGCGCTTACGCCGCTTTTACGACAGTCGCGCTTACGGCCGATTTTACGACAGTCGCGCTTTACGGCAGTTTTACGACAGTCGCGCTTTACGGCACCTTTTACGACAGTCGCGCTTTACGGCATTTTACGACAGTCGCGCTTTACGGCCCTTTTACGACAGTCCGCTCGCTTTACAGGCCACCTTTTACGACAGTCGCGCTTTACGGCCGTTTTACGACAGTCGCGCTTTACGGCCGTTTTACGACAGTCGCGCTTTACGGCCTTTACGACAGTCGCGCTTTACGGCATTTTACGACAGTCGGCTTTACGGCACCTTTTACGACAGTCGCGCTTTACGGCCGCTTTTACGACAGTCGCGCTTTACGGCCGATTTTACGACAGTCGCGCTTTACGGCACCTTTTACGACAGTCCGCGCTTTACGGCCGATTTTACGACAGTCGCGCTTTAAAGGCGCTTTTACGACAGTCGCGCTTTACGGCCGCTTTTACGACAGTCGCGTTTACGGCGATTTTACGACAGTCGCGCTTTACGGCAGTTTTACGACAGTCGCGTTTACGGCGTTTTACGACAGTCGCGCTTTACGGCACCTTTTACGACAGTCGCGCTTTACGGCGTTTTACGACAGTCGCGCTTTACGGCCGCTTTTACGACAGTCGCGTTTACGGCCGTTTTACGACAGTCGCGCTTTACGCCATTTTACGACAGTCGCGCTTACGGCCCTTTTACGACAGTCGCGCTTTACGGCCTTTTACGACAGTCGCGCTTTACGGCCGATTTTACGGACTAGTCGCGCTTTACGGCCGTTTTACGACAGTCGCGCTTTACGGCACCTTTTACGACAGTCGCGCTTACGGCACGTTTTACGACAGTCGCGCTTTACGGCACCTTTTACGACAGTCGCGCTTTACGGCAGTTTTACGACAGTCGGCTTTACGGCCTTTTTTACGACAGTCGCGCTTTACGGCGCTTTTACGACAGTCGCGCTTTACGGCAGTTTTACGACAGTTGCGCTTTACGGCCCTTTTATGACAGTCGCGCTTTACGGCAGTTTTACGACAGTCGCCCTTTACGGCCCCGCCCCTTTTACGACAGTCCCGCTTGACGGCTGTTTTACGACAGTCGCGTTTACGTCACTTTTACGACAGTCGCGCTTTACGGATTTTCGCAGTCGCGCTTTCCGGCCGTTTTACGACAGTCGCGCTTTACGGCCCTTTTACGACAGTCGCGCTTTACGGCCGATTTTACGACAGTCGCGCTTTACGGCACCTTTTACGACAGTCGCGCTTTACGGCCGCTTTTACGACAGTCGCGCTTTACGGCCGATTTTACGACAGTCGCGCTTTACGGCCGCTTTTACGACAGTCGCGCTTTATGGCACCTTTTACGACAGTCGCGCTTTAGGGCCGATTTTACGACAGTCGCGCTTTACGGCTGTTTTACGACAGTCGCGCTTTACGGCCGCTTTTACGACAGTCGCGCTTTACGGCCGATTTTACGACAGTCGCGCTTTACGGCAGTTTTACGACAGTCGCGCTTTACGGCACCTTTTACGACAGTCGCGCTTTACGGCAGTTTTACGACAGTCGCGCTTTACGGCCGCTTTTACGACAGTCGCGCTTTACGGCACCTTTTACGACAGTCGCGCTTTACGGCGCCTTTTACGACAGTCGCGCTTTACGGCACCTTTTACGACAGTCGCGCTTTACGGCCGCTTTTACGACAGTCGCGCTTTACGGCCGATTTTACGACAGTCGCGCTTTACGGCACCTTTTACGACAGTCGCGCTTTACGGCCGCTTTTACGACAGTCGTGCTTTACGGCCGATTTTACGACAGTCGCGCTTTACGGCACCTTTTACGACAGTCGCGCTTTACGGCGCCTTTTACGACAGTCGCGCTTTACGGCAGTTGATTTTTCCTTGTCCCTCTTTGGGTTTTTTTCTGGGTATTTTTCTTGCCCATCTTGAGGTTTTTTTCTGGGGTTTTTTTTGCCCATCTTGGGGGTTTTTCTGGGGTTTTTTTCTGTTTTTTTTTCTTGCCCATCTTGGTGTTTTTAGGTTTTTTTTCTGCGTTTGCTCTTGCCCACCTAGACGTTTTTTCCTGGGATTGTTCTGATTTTTTTCTTGATTTTTTCTTGCCCATCTTGAGGTTTTTTTCCTGGGTTTTTGTGGGGTTTTTTTGTTGCCCATCTTGGGGTTTTTTCGGGGTTTTTTCCTGGGTTCTTCTTGCCCATCTTGGGGTTTTTTTGGGTCTTTTCTCGCCTATCTTGGGGTATTTTTCTGTTTTTTTACCCGACCAGGACCGAGAAAAAAAAAACAGCCGAGGGAGGGGGGGGGGAAGGCAGCTGGGTATTTTTTATTCTAAATTTAACAATGAGTTGCAAAACCTGAAAAGCAAAAGTCATATACACAAGGTTAAATCCAGTCAGCATGTGCTCACGCATGCAGAGACAAGCAGACACAAACACAGCCATGTGCTCTCAAACACGCTCACACATTCTTTCCACTTACATGCTCGCTGCGGCCCTTACCTGAGACACTGAAGAACGTGCTTTGACACATCTTCTGGCTGCCGCTCCTTGACATAAATGGCAGATCCTGAGGAAGTCAGCATCGTCGGGGACCTGTGAGATGACAGGAAGGGTCAACGAGTGGCTATCTGACAGCTGGGACTTGTCCCCAATCTGGACTGATAAGTTTTCTACCCAAAATCCCACAGAAGACAGTTGAACAGTAAAATTTCTATAACTCTTCCACCTAACTGTGACTACGTGCCAGGGCAAGGCAGCTCCGATCATAATTGGTACAATATAAATACACACAATATAAGCTGACGCATACATTGCAAGTGTACACAGAGTGTAAGTACACAGAATGTAAGGCGACACATACAGTATAAGTACATACAGTATAAGCCAGCATAGGTACATGCAATCTAAGTACAGACAGCATAAGCCAACACAGGTACATACAATGTAAGTACATACAATATAGGTCAATATAGGTACACACAATATAGGTACATACAATACAAGCCAGGACTGGAGATAACTCTCTGGAAGATGAATTCTTGAGCCCTATACCCTTTGAGAAGATGGAATCTATAGAACTAATGCAGTCACGTGAGACGGGTGCAAGACGCTCCCTCTAGAAGTCCAAGAAAATGGAAAAAAGGCACTACTGAAGTTGGTAGTGAGAAGGAAGATGGATGAGAACATCTTGTCCCTGTGAGACATTCCTGTCTCAAAGAGTAAAAATGTAAAGATGCTGGAATAAGAGATATCCGGAAAGGAATGTGAGTAGAACACGGCCTATATGGCACAGAAGAGTGCCGATAAAGCATCGAGATGTAACAAAGGCCTATGATGTGGAAGAAAATGGACACAGACTATATAACACAGACACGGACACCGTAACATAGACACAGATGGCATAACCCAGAGACAAGTTGCAACTGCTTGGCACTTTCCCCTTAGGGACCCGAGAGTCCTAGCACAAGACGAGCCAGAGGCCGATGAGGCCAAGGGAAAGGAAGCCCTATGACAACAGCACGTGATGATGAAATGTGCTGGCAGCAGAGGACACAGGTTTGCTGGCCAGGAGAGGGCAGGCTCCTGGTGGAACTGCCAGGGGGGCTCCCAGACTGTTGGGGTGCTGAGTCCAGGATGGCAGCGTTGGCCGGGTAAGTGGACCAAGAGAGAGAAGGAAAGAGAAAGAGAGAGGGCAAAAGGGACCCAAGGCATACCCCCAGGGTCCCCATGCCCGTGGCTGTTCTACCCTGCTCCGGCCCTGCAGCAAAGTGGCAGCGCTGGGGGAAGGACGGCATTGACAGCAAGTCCGTGAAAAGAGGGGGAGGGGGGCTAGCACTAATAGATAAAATCAAAACAGAGATTGCTGACTTTCCAAATGGCAGTTTTATGACAGTCGCCCTTTATGGCATTTCCTTTTATGGAATTTTTCTGGCACTTTACGGCACTTCCTTTTATGGAATTTTTCCAGCACTTTATGGCACTTCACTTGACAGCGCTTTACAGTTTTTATTTTGTTTTTCATTTATTTTTAAATGATTTATTTTTTAAATGTTAAGGTTTTTTAAATTTAATTGTAATTTCTAATTTTTCTATTTTTAAAGCTTTTTATTTTATTTTATTTGGTGCTTCCCGACCACATCAAGGCAGTGATTGTGGTGGTGTTTGAGGGTCCCCAGGACAAGGGAAGAGATGAGAATCTTGACTCCACCTTTCAGAAGGCTGGTTTATTATTTTATGATCTCTATTATATTGAAAGAAAATGAGATATTAGAACTATACTAAAAGAGCAAGGAGACATCAGAAAGCTGGAAAGGAATGAATAATAAAAACCTGTGACTGCTCACATCCCCAACACAGCTGGACCATGACTGGTCATCAAGCAGAAACAATGCACAGATGACCAATCCAAGATGCCCCTGTTGCTAAACCATCTCCAGCCCACACTCCACAGCCAGCAGATCGTTATTGGTTCCATTTTTGTACCGAGGCTTCTCAGGAGAAAAATCCCAGCAAAAGGATTTTCATCAAACACATCAGTGCCAGGTGGTGGCACAGGCAGCATCGGTTGGCCGAGGTCACTGTGTCATCCCTGCCAGCCCAGGTGTCACAGCAAGGAGGAGAGTGGTGACCCTGCTATACAGAGCAATACAATACAAAACGCATATTAACACAAGACGATAACCTTTCTCTATTTTCATTACATGTTGATTTATTGTTACAGGAAACCCAAAACAACAACACAGAGGCGGCAAGGTTTTTGTGAGGGGTGAGCTTGATGGTGATTGGTAGCTGAGGTGATGGATTGCCGGTTTATGTAATTACATAATCATGATGCAATTACCTCTTAGTTGTGTCATTATTTGACTGGTAATGTAGATGGCAGTACTGATGATGCGGTTAATGGATATTGCTATTCGTTACTGACAGCTGGAGCAGTAATTGGAGCCCTATAAAGTATATATTAAAAGGAGTAAAAGCTGTATGTCTGGTGCAGCAGTAGATAATTTCAGGCTCCCAGGGACTAAGAAGTTTTCTTCAAATCATTATAGTT
This sequence comes from Zonotrichia leucophrys gambelii, assembly GCF_028769735.1. Taxonomy (NCBI): domain Eukaryota; kingdom Metazoa; phylum Chordata; class Aves; order Passeriformes; family Passerellidae; genus Zonotrichia; species Zonotrichia leucophrys. The sequence continues at coordinate 6,711 of NC_088186.1, forward strand.
TGGGGTGTTTTTTACTCCTAGGTAGCATGAAATAGTCTACAGCTGATTTTTTAGTCTAAGGCTAGAAAGCAAAACAAAGTTAGAAATACACGTAGCAAAGGAGCAAAAGAGAGAAAGAAAAGGTTAGAGAAAAAAGAGAATGAAAGAGAAAAAGACAGTGAAAAAGGAAAAGGGTGAGAGTGAAAAAGGGGGTGAAAAACAGAGTGAAAAAAAAATAGTTGTAATGACAAAGAAAGCGCATTCGAGAGGGGCGATGCTGTCTAAGGTCCTTCCCCGCCCAGGAGCGGTGGCTTTCAGCCCGAGACTACAACTCCCGGCAGGCCCTGCTGACGGCGCAGCGTCTGACGCAACGGCCGACGCGGCACATCAGTGGTTAGCGGGCCGAGGCGGATGCGCGGGGCCGTGCGCTGGGAGAGCGGGATGTGCGCGGGGAGCTCCCGGCGTCTCTCCCGCGCGGGACGGAGCCGCGGCAGCGACGCTGGAGGGGCGAAGCCTCCGTCCGGCCGCCCGCATGGAGCTGAGCAGCGCGGAAGGGGCGTCCACCCGGTTCCTCGGCCTCACTCAGCGGTACCGGGGGCGGGGGCTCAGCTCGGGCGGGGCGGGGCGCGCTGCCGCCCGCCGATGGCGGAGGGCGAGGCGGTGCTTTGCTGCTGCGGGCCGGGAGCTGCAGGAGCCGCCCCGGGCGAGCGGCGCCGGGCGCTCCCGGGCGAGCGGTCCCGGTGGGGCGGCTGCCCTCGGGTTGGCGGAGGCGCAGCAGCCCCCGAGCTGCAGCCGTCTCCCTCGGGCTGCTGCCGGTGCTGCGGGCGGAGGTGGACGAGCGGCTGCGGAGTCGGCTTCGCAGCGTGTTCAGCGTTGTGAGCAGATAGCGCTGCGATATCGCTGGAATTACACGGCTGCTGACTGCGTTAGTGCTTGTGACTCTTTCTTAAATGAAAACAGGTGGACCGGTAATGACTAGTAAACACATAAATGACAAGGAGAATGGCAAGCCCGAGAAGCATGCAGGCTGTATCCTTCTGATCGCACAGGTGCGATCTGCAAACTCACCCCCTTCTGCCCCTACCCTCGCGACCCCCACGTAAACTGCTTTCCGGTGTCGAGCTTCTGAAAGACAAAACTAGTGATTTGGCACTAGGATCCAGAAAACGCTTATGTTTAGATCAGCAAGTGTGTTTAATTTTGCTGCGTTGATCAACTTTCAGGACTGTTTTGTAGGAGCTTCTCTTGAAACGGGAAGAAGCTAGTCCTCTCTCCTCTTCATTGTTGCTGTTCATTTATACAAGTGCATCTATGTTTCCAGAAAAATGGGAAAGGGAGGTGGAAGATACTGTGTAGATGCTGTGCAAATGCATGTAAGCTGGTTAGTTATATTCATATGAATGAAGGTGCATCTGTATTTAAATATTTTGCAATGTAAGTAAATTTTAAATGATTAAGCCCACATCATGTGAAGCACTGATAAACTAACCTGCTCGGTGCTGGCAGTTCATCTTAATAAGATGAAAACTATTCTAAAAGTGTCTTAACTGGAGCAGCCCTTTTTCTTATATAGATCAGGATTGAGGAAGGATGTAATTCAATTAAGAAAATTAATATGAACAGTTGATTTTAATCACAGTGTATTTTTTAAATTAGCAGATGTGATATGTTAGAGTCGAGTACAGATCTTGGTGGTAACCGAGAATGGAGAGCCAGAGAGGATTCCTTAGGGAGTATATGCGCTTAGGCAAATTGCATGATAATGTGAATCTTACCTGTACCTATGTTGAAGCCTAATTTTTATGAGGTTGTGTCTATAGCATTTATGCTGATGTGAGAGTCTGTTTTAATTACAAGATATGAAGCAGGTGAGGTGTGATATAAAGTAGTTAGGTTGAGAAGAGGCAGAGATTTGCTCTTGGGTATATTTCTGATTTTTAAAAGGTCTGCTAATGTGTTTGAAGTTTAGATATGGTTTAGGTGGTTAGAATTGGGACACAAATGACAATATTGACATTTAAGCAGTCTTGTTTTAATCATTAGTGCAGATATACTCGTGTTTTATGAATTATTGAGAGTGCTTTCAGAAAAATGCTTTTGATATGAGAGGGTGTGGTTTGTGGCAAGGCAGTCTGTCTTCACATTAGTGGAATGTAGTTTGTGAAGAGGTGGTAAGTAATGCGATACCGTGGTACGAGGTTGGTGCTGCGGATGGATTTTGCACTTTGCGTTCCAGGATTACTTTGGTTTGCTATCTTTGTCAAGATGGTGGAGGGAAATCTTTGAAATGCTGTTGTTTCCTCATGCTGCTTTTAAGTTAAAGTGCTGGTTTCTTTTCTCATTGTGTGTGGGCTGAAAAAAGACTGAAAAAATCAGTAACAACCTAATAAATGTGGTCTTACTGAGTTGTACAGTGCAGTTGTCCTCTCTGAGGCTTTAAGTTTACTTTTCGAAGGTGGTTATAAGCCACCACCTGCTTTGGAACTCTGATTGCGTCATGCCTTAGTATTTAATTTAATCCTAGCTTTTGCTTCCAGTCAGGACATGGGCATTTGCTTTGGGTGTAATGTGAAAGCCAGACTGCGATGGCTGATAGAAATTGTGCATGCTGTAAGAAGTGTTCCATGCAGCAATGATTTTATGTTCTGTGAACCCTGTTCAGCAGAAATTATAATTTTTTTAATGGCAGGGTGTAGCATTGCTGGAAATGTAAGACTAGTTGACTTGTGTACACTGATGAAGCGTTTCTATTCCAGCTCCGTCTCTGAAGATCTGGGTTGCAGACGTGGAGAGTTTAGCAGAAAGCATTACGGATCTGTGGAGCTTGTAAGTACACATAGCCTGTCCTTCAATTTATCAGCTTATAATGCAGAGCTCTAATCCTTTTCTTTTCCAAGTAAAAGAGTTGGATCTAGTTTGGAAAATGTGCATTCCCAGCTAGATTTGAAAGTTATAAGCTAATATAAAGTGGCTTCTGAACAGATATATATCAGACCTGTGATGGGACATCTTTTTACTACCTTATTAATTAATTTTGCATTGTAACAGGAAAGGAAGCTTTATATAAATACTGTGTTTACCTCCAGATGGAAATTGAGCCTTTTTTCCTCTTAGAAACTGAAGATGGCAAAATATTAGGGTAGTATTTAATGAAGTACTAGCAATTACGTAAGCTATAAAGTGTGTACATGCTTATGTTTGTACATACACATGTATGTAATTTTATATGTACATGACTCATAGTAGGGGGAGAGGGCTGAAAGCTAAATGACCTAGTCAGAATTAGGATTTTGAAAACGGTTCCCTAGAATCTGTCAGTTATTCTGCATTTTCTTGAAATTTAGAGATTATGTTGGCACTGCGTTTTTCTCATATATCAATTTCTTATGCATTGCGAAAATATGTCAGCGGTCATAATGAAATGACATGAATTTACTGTAGGATAACGGAAGTGGGGAGGAGTTAAGAAAATTATCTCCAGCTCTGTTACTATGGGATGAAATCACAGGTTTTCTACAAGCTATAGTTGTAATTTTAAAGTTAGTATATTTAGTAACGTGTGTGTAAATTGGGTGTAAAATGGTGGTCTAGTTGCTGGAAATTGTATTGTGGGAACACCAGGTTCCTTTCTCTTCTTTCCATATGTTCTACATAAAAGATGTGTGCTTTAATCCAAAAATACAAGTAATTGGTTTTCTGATAAGAGGCTCTTTCATTCCTAGTACTTAAAGTCTTTTGCTGGAAAATAAAAAGTTATTTTTAATTATTAATTCACAGTAAGTTCCCATGAATGGTCTTGTTTCTTGGTTGTTTTTCTTAAAAATTCTGCTAGCATTTTATGAAAGTGTATCATTTTTGGAGTACAGATGTTTAAAGGTTCTTGTTGCCCTTTCAAATTTCTAAATGTTTCAAACTTAACTTTTCTTGCTTCGTGAAGCATCTGATTTGTCTCGGAGTTCTTACCGGGTCATTCAAAGTCTTTAGTCAAATTGGTAATAGCTAGACTGATCCCTTCTCTGTGGGGAGTCCTGATTCCTGGAACAAAAAGAAATGGTAGTAAGTTTTGATGGCTGCTGGTATGGCTATTTTTTGAAATAGAGCCTCTGTGTTAAACTCTCTTATAGCTTATATCTAGTGATGCTGATGGAGCCATTCAAAGAGCTGGACGGTTCCGTGTGGAAAATGGCTCCTCTGGTGAGGTAAGTGCCCAAAAATACTCAGAGAATGCTGAAGAAAATGATTCAGCTTCAGTTATTTTTCACTTACAAAAGATGCATTTGCAGTCATTTTCTATGGAATAGGACTTCGAAAAATTCTCGCGTTTCATTTTGGTAACTTTTTTGCACACTCGATCGTGTTAGGAGAAAAATATCTCCGATTGACGCTTCCCAGTCTCTAGTTCATCTCTGTATCTATCCTGTCCTGTTGGTACTATGATGTTCAAGTGACCTCTGTGCTTTAAAGTTTGCTCCTTGGCTTGATGAGGTTTAGCTTCATTTTTTTGACCCTTAGCTGTCTTTTGCCAGCTGTGCTTATCTTTAAATAAGAGAGAAAGAGGTTGAGTGGAGCCTTGGAGAGTAATTCCCTTCATCTTTCTTGCTGCTAAACTCGCAGTGTGTCCTGCAGCTACTCCAGTGACAGTTAAGTTTCCACTTACCTTCATGTTTTATCTTCCTTTGCAAAACTTTCATCAAATCCCATCTTAATATTGGAAGAAAGAAGACCTCATATTCTAGAGATACTTGTAAGGCTTTGGTAAAGTGTGTATTGAACTAATAGTAACAGCGAACTGTTACTGATCATATGCTTCTATCAGCACTGGCTGCAGAGTTGAAAGCAAACTAACTATTCTGCATTGATTCTTTGGAGAGTTGTGTTTGGTCCTCTGTCTTTTTAGCTCAGTTTCATGCAGTTCAAAAGCTGATTAGCTCATATCATGGAAAGATTCATAGAGTGGGTAGTGGACGGCTGCATGGTCAATGAATGCAGAGAATGGCTTTTTCTTCGCATGTTAAGTCATGGTGGGAAAGTGCTTGAGGGACGCTTGGGAATTTACCTTAATTTATGAGAAACAGCACTGAAGAACTTCCAAAGCGTGCTTTGGTCAAGCAAGGAGACTTCTTTGGGGATTAATTTGGGAAGAACTGAGAAAATGAAAGCTGAAGGCATTAATTTATTTAAGTTTTAAAAATGTTTGTCTTCAAATTCCACATTGAAAGACCTTCTTTTCACTGACATTCTGACATTACCACTAAGAGTGGTACAGTAGGACAAGACTTACCTACTTACAGAGAAATTAGAAAAAAGGGTAAATGAGAGGTAGAAATTTTTATTTCAGCTACACACCAACTGACTTCGCAAAAATCCTTGCTTTTTAAGTAGCAGTGTACAGCTAAAATTTCACTCCTTATTTGCTGTTGCCTATATTTTGTCCCCTTTTTTTTTTACTTGATATTGCATGTAACAGTCTCCCAATTTGATTTCAGAATATGGACTATGCTCCGGGTACGTGGCACAGAACGGATGTGCATTTGGAAAACCCAGAGTATCATACAAGATGGTACTTGAAGTATTTTTTAGGGAAAGGTAAATATTTTTTTGCAGATGGATTGGAATTTGGACCAATGAAAATGTAATTTGCAAAAATGCTGTTGCTGTTTCTGTAGTTTTGAACTGTTACTATTTCAATATGAAAAAAGGTATGGTCTTCATTTAGTATTAAAACATTTTCTGTCCTGTACCTGAAACAAGTCCTTGCTTCATGTGTCTTTAACCTGAAAACAGAGGATGGGTATCTGTAAGGAGTGAAACCCTCGCTACCAAAAAGGGATGTTTTGAAATTCTTCATGGCTTTGAAAACTGTACCGGTCTCTTTGGGTGTTTTTTTTACATGGCTGTGTATAAGTATGTAGTTATTTATGCAGACAGTTATATACTTTTATGTATGAATGCATATGTTTACAGGTGTCTCTCTGATTCTACACGAGGGAATGGGTATGTCTTCCTTATGACTGATGGTGCTGTTTGTTTTCCTTCCAACAGTTCATCAAAATTATGTAGGTACAGATGCAGAGAAGAACCCTTTCTTTCTGTCTGTTGTACTGTCTGAGCAAAACAATCAGCGCATTCCTCAATACCATTCAATACTTTGGAGAAAAACAGTAAGAAACAAATACTTAACTGCCGTTCTGACTTTTGTTTGTTTTGGATATGTTTATCATATGCTTTTCCCACTTTCTTCAGAATTCCAGTATTTATTACATACTTTTATTTTGTATAACAAAAACATGCCATTCTACCATAGTAGATAACACTAAACATTATACTTAACTTTTTGACAGAAATCTGTAGTGTTAGTTATTTTCTAATTCTTCCAACAACTTTTTTTTTAAGAAATGATGCCTAAATTGTTCTTGGTTACATCCTATGATCGGTTTTAGGCACTGACTTTATACTGCTTTTAGGATTTTCTTGTACAATGGTAAGAAAATAGGCATGTCTGATACTGGTTACACTTTTTTTTCTACTTAATGTTCCATGAGATTCTTTTATCCAAGCAATTGTTTTAAAATTCTACTGTAGGCATTTATGGTTCACTTTTTTTTTCTTTGCAGCACCCGTGACTTTTTTTTTTTTCTCTAAATCAGCAGTAAATATAGCTGAGTAAAATTACCTTGGTTTTCTTCCTTCTTTCTTAACTTAATTTTTTTATTAATAATCCTATTTGAATATGCAGAAAAAGTGGGTATGTCCTGTAATATATCCTAGCTTTTCTTGTTTACAGGGTACTCAGAAAATATGTCTCCCTTACAGTCCCACAAAAACATTATCAGTGAAATCTATATTAAGGTATGTATTTACAAATAAGTGATCAGTTTAGATATTTGCCTGTATACCTTTTTCTGTAATTCAGAGTTTGCGTTCTGTGGTTTTTATGATAAATCTATAAAACATGTAAAAATGGTTTTGCAAGTCTTAATCATTGAAGGCAGCACTAAGTGGTTTTACAGCCTGTTCTTGACCAGACAAAAGGAAAAAGTGTGAATTTGATGCTGAACTTCTCATTTTTCATTTGACTTGCCTTGAATTATTTAAGAAAAGAGAGGAATAGAAAAAGAGAGACATACGATTGGTTATTGAGCCCTCCTAAAATGCTCGCCGTGATTCTGTGTAGAGCCGAAGTGAAGGGTGATGGAACAGAGCTCTGTGCTTTAGAAGGAAATAAATTTAAACCTCATCTCCTCACAGAATCTTACTAATTTCTGTCTTTGAAATAAAAAATAAGTTTAGGAGGTCTTGGAAGTTAGTATTTTGGGACAGAAATGGCAATCCCACAGAACATTCCATTTAACAGAGGCTCTCTGAGCTATTCATTTTGTAACCGCTGTAACTGCAATCAGTTGGTGGTTCATTTGCCCTTCTATAAAGCACTATTTTGTTTGCCTTTCAGTGCTATGAGTCTTGATAAATTTGAGAAGAGCCCAAGAGAAATTTTTCATCCTGAGATACAAAAGGTAGGAAGTGACTTTTTTTTGTTTGGTTCTTTTTCTTTGTTATTTTCTGGAAATCTAAGAAGTAATTAAGTATAGATACTACTGGTTTGTTTCTTCCAGTAGCAGATGATGATGATGATAATAATAATAATGTTGTAATACTACTTAAACTGTCTTTATTCATTGAACTGGCCATTTCAAATCAAAACTTATAAACACAAATAAAACCATCATCCTTGTAGAATCTTTAATACAAGTGGGCTAAAGATACTGTTTTTGTTTACAGGATTTATTGGTTCTTGAAGAGCAAGAGGTAAGTATGAGCCTAACTACTTCTAGCTCACAGACCCGTCCAGTGAATACAGCTTTGTATTTTGATGGGCTTATGATGACTTTGAAATCAATTGCTCATTACAGTAAAAAAAAATTAATGTTTTTTTGAACATGACAGTAAAAAAAACTTTAAGCATGAACTTAATAATAATAGATCACCAATTTAAGTTAATAATTTTATGCTGTACTATCGAAATTTAAAGGTAAATTATTATGTATTAAGAGATGTTGCAAAGTGTATGTTCTAATTTGTAGGATGTATGCAAAGATACATACATACGTGAAAACATACGTGAAAGTCCTTAGAGGAAATAAATTTTTATGTCCTATGTTTGACTGTTTATCATATAATATTTGGTTTTATTTCCCAGGGATCAGTGAATTTTAAATTTGGAGTCCTTTATGCTAAGGATGGTCAGCTTACAGATGATGAAATGTTCAGTAATGGTGAGTTTTTCACCTTCTCCTTAATTGTTTTGTTCATCTGAATTAAAAAAAAAAAAAAAAAAAAAGCAGCAAGATAGTGCCTACAGCGGGAAGCAGGGCGGGAGGCAATGGTTATATGAACAGTCCTTAAGTTTGGTTTCATGTGTTGGGTGAAAAATTGTTGCATAGGGCCTTCTATGTCTGTAAGAAGTTGCTGTAGGAGGCCTATTGTTACAGCTTGAAAGAGAGTGAAATCTCTCTTCTAGAAATAGACTGTGTGACGTGAACATTTAGAAAGAAGAGATATTTGAAGCAATCAACTCATTACCTCATGGCTTGTAGTTCTTTCACTCTTTTACAGCATGATCACATTCTCCTATGCGCTTGAACAGCATTGGTGCTAGCAAAAGAGGTCACTGTTTAATGTTATGTGATGATGCCTATTCTGCACGGTCAGGGTGCTGTTTCTGGAAAGGCAGTAGGCTTGGAGGACGTGAAAGGAAACTAACTCAGCTGAAACTGGTGTCCTGAAAGCAGGACCCATTTCCTCATTTTGGTCATTTTTGAGATATGTTCTATTACTATGGGTGCGCTTTTTTGGTAACATTTCTCCCTCCCACATGTAGAAACTGGAAGTGAAAGCTTTCAACGATTTTTGCATCTCTTGGGTGACACAATTACTTTGAAAGGCTGGTCAGGCTACAGAGGAGGACTGGACACTAAAAGTAAGAACTCATCTGAAGCAGTGAAAGGGGGGTGGAGCTGCAGTCTAAATGTTTCTTCTTATTGTGTGTAATGCATATTGTATATATCGTGGTTATGAAAAAATTCCAAAACGGGCTTCCTCGTATGTGTATTAAATGCTCTGCTTCACCAGAAGTAGAACTCGTTCACCAGCAGCAAGTCAGGTTAGTTTAAGTCACTGGTATGGAATGCAGTTATGACAGGTATTATCAAGGTGAACGGTTTCATTTTAAGTTGGAATGAGATGCACAATAACCTGACATGTTACTTGCCTCATGGTAGAAGGACATTGTGGCTTGAAAACCGCTGTAATTTCTGGAGGGGAGGTGAAAGGTGTAATAGGTTTTAAGTGTGAATATGCAGATAAGTTGCAAACTTGGTTTGGACTCACATGAAACATGTGGTGTGGGCATTTTCTAAAGTGGATCAGACAAAAAAGGGTAACTGAAGAAGATTGGGTAGAAAGACTTGAAATATCTTTTGATTTTCAGAAAACTTGGAGGTGATACTCCTCCTGAAAATGTTGCCTTCCCTTGCAGATGATACAACAGGAACCTGTTCCATCTATACAGTTTTTCAAGGGCATGAAATTATGTTCCATGTTTCAACCATGCTACCATATTCTAGAGAGAACAAGCAGCAGGTACACGGTTCTCTCTTTATTTCCCTATTTATTTGTTAAATCACAAACTCCAAAACTTGGTAAGAAATAAAGGACTTCTTGTCCATTAATGTTTGAGAGATGTAAGCCTTGAGACTTTTGCACTTTTTTTCCTCAATATCTTACCTGATCCTGAAGATTTCATTCTGTTTATTAGAAATAATGCATGCTATCATCTCCATTAAGGTACAAAAGATACTTGTGAAGATGATCTAAATTGCTTCACTGAGAAGTGATTAAGTGTGGTGTTCAGATGACTTGAAGAGCTTCACTGCTGTAATTATTACCTCAAAGACTTTAGGAAAACTGGAACTTAGCCTTGTGTGTGAATTGTAGGAATATTCACATGTGTAATGCATAACTCCTGCTTGAGTAGCAATTAGTGTCGCTTGAAAGAAATTCCCCTTGTGAGCATGTTAAGGTTGGTAACCTAAGAAGTGCTCTCACACTGCTGTGGATTAACTAGGTGGGTTCTTGTTCAAATGTGCTGTCATTCATTGCTCAGCCCTTTCTTTGTATTTATGATGAAAAAAATACTTTATGGGCACATGTGTTTACTATACATCATACATCCATAATGATTTACCTAAATTACTTACAAATTACTTGATTTATTATTTATTATGCATTCTTACATTTATTCTTATTATGCATTCTGACATATGGCAGTTTTCTTATGTTTTTTGCTTGGACTGATGACAAGATCACAGAAGAAAATGGATCACAATATTTTTTTCAAAAGAATACTTCAGCACCAGAGTTTTTTTGTCCTTTTATTTCAAGCGATAGATTTGCTTTTTTTGGAATGCTAGAGTTTCCATGCCCAATTCATTAATATTAATTACGGAAACTATGAGTGCTTATCTAAACATATGCAATATCTATTCTTCTAGAACCTGCCTTGCTCTGTGCACCATGTCATTGCTAGGTTTACTTGCTTATAGTTAAGTAATGGTTTTATACTGTTCTCAGTCGTATTGACTGTAAGTTTTCTGTTTGCAGTTTAGGAATATTGTTCTACTGTTCTGTCGCAGAATTGCTAAGATAGTTACATATGTCTCGTAAGTCACTGTCTACCTCTTTTTTTCTGCCTCTTCTTTCTTTTCTTCCTTTTTTGTTTTCCTTTTTTTTTCCAGGTAGAAAGGAAGCGACATATTGGAAATGACATTGTCACTATCATATTTCAGGAAGGTGAAGAGTCTTCTCCAGCATTCAAGCCATCCATGATTCGCTCTCATTTTACACGTATCTTTTTCCTGACATTTTCTAATGATTATTCTTTTTTTTAAGATCAATATTACTTTTAATTCTGCCCTGAATTCCCCCCTCTATGCTGTTTATGGAAGTGAAAATTATTTTACAAAGACAGTTGCATTCTTGCCTTCTTGACCTTCAGCTTCTTAACTAGCAGTTTCCAAGTCTGCGGCATCAAACAATGTTTGTTAAATCCCTTAGAGGATAAGGTAAAAGCAAGAATGTGAGTTTTAAATACTTTTATTGAAAGCATTTATTTGTATCCTTTCACAAATCTAATTTTATACCTTTTCAGAAAATACAAATTTATAAATTAATTTCTCTTGTCTTTGTAAATTATTTTGGCATTAAATTTTGGCATTTTGCTCAATATTGCCTTTCAATGTTTAGATGCTGTTTATTTTAAATTTGTATTTTAGATCAGTATTTGTCAAAATTTTCAGTCAATTTACCATATATATTCTCCAGTTTTTAACAGCTTATGTTTTCCAGATTTCTGGTTGAAAACATTTTGAAGACTATATGATTGCAGAAACCAGCGGCCAATATCTTGCAATTAACATGGGGTCACAATAGTAGTAATCTGTAGACCCCAATCTGGCGTGTGTTAGACTAGATGGAATGGAATGAGGAAAAATGAATTAAAAGAAGAAAACACTAATTTCTGTCTATACTCTGTTGCTGAGTTTTAAAGCTTTAGACTTCCACACCTAGTTCTCAGGCAGATTAAATGTTCCTAGAACCGACTTGCTAGGGGTGAATGAAAATGAACAAAGTTTGAAAAAATAATAAAAATCTTTACATATCAAAGGAACCTAAATACTAAGAAGAATTACCACATCAATGTAACTCTACAATAGAGCATCAGCCTTAGTATAGCTTGCACTTTAAATCATTCTCTCATTTTTCCTATAATTCTGTTGGCTAAATTGATTCATTGGAATATTTTCTTCAGTGGAAGCTTTGGTATAAGCAAAGGTCAGTATCAGTACTGCTTTATCACCTAAAAGTATTTTTAATCACAAATATATCAAATACAAGTAAGACAAACTTCTGTAGTATGTCTTATGCTGTGTCTGTGTTAGTAGCTTGGTTTTTAAAACTGTTGATCAAGCAATGACATTTTGATATAGGACCCCTTTTATAAACAGTGAAATCTATATTGTCTAGAGTTGTTTATATATTTGCATTGACTTGATTAATGTATTGTACCTTTATTAAATCTGCGCAAAAAGAAAAGTTTATTAAAATACATGTGAGCTTTATTAGAACTGGTTTAGCTTCCTTAACTGTATGGCAGATATTTTTGCTTTAGTGAGATATAATAAGCAGAATGATAGTTACAGGTAGGTGCTGATTGTAATAAATAATTTCACAACGAATAACTGATGGTTCAGAGAAAATGGGAAAACATTTTGGCAATGGGAGAATTTTCTGGCCTACAGACAGATCCGCCTGTCTGTATGCCAGGAAGCCAAATGTGCTTTAGAAACTGAAGGGCAATGTGGACCTGCATGTAGATGTCACTAAACTGGCTATAAGTAGCAGGTTTCTTGAAATCAGAAACATTAAATTCTGCAACAGGCATAAGCTAAGGAGACCCAAAACTGGTTTTTAGATGAAATATAAAAAATGATGAAAGATACACTTGGAACTTTCATACCTGGTGAGATCAATGACATAGTAAACTACGTGGAGGGTGACAGTTATTTAATGCATGTGATGCTGTGATAGCCATGGACTACAAGTCCTTACAAATCGCAGTTTGGCTGCAGTTGAGCAAAATAGTTCATTTTGGGGGATTTAATAGAGTACTCGTATAGTTGAACGTCACGTACTTAAAACCTGCCAGAATTTTACATATCGCTGTGTTTCTTCAGCATTTCATTAAATCTAACTCCAGACAAGAATGATACTTCAGTTTGTGTGTGGGAGTTTTTTTCCCCTGCCTCTTATTTACAGCTAAGGTTTCTTTGGGGTCATGTCTGTAATGCAGTTAAGCAAAGGAGTAGTTTTATTTTGCTACATGATCTTGTCAGCTTCCTCTTGCAAATTTGTTTAAATTGATGTTCAAAACTTGTTCATGATTCCAAAGTGAAAATGCAGTCACTTCTTTCTTTTTCTTGTTGCTTTGAGACAGAAACCTGGGCATACATTCCTCATTACCCTTTAAGAAGTGATTGTTGTCCTGATTGTAAACTGATAGTCTGTAGATGGGTTAGCCATGGTAAAATGCTTTTTATATTGCTGTTTATGTGGGGAAGGAAATTAGTTGCAGTGCATAAGATAAATTTCTGTCTTGCATTAAGTAACTGGCAGCTTTTAGTAGATCAGTCCATCTTAATTGCTTCATTCTGCCAGTCTTGACACATCTTGCCGTAGTACATGTTGCATAGTATTTTTTCCTGTATGACAACCTTAAAACATTATATTTCAGCTTGCCCCATTATGTTTCCTTCTGTCATTTGATTATAGGCCTGAATAGAACTCGTTCTTTCTCTTACTTGTGTGTGTGTGAAGACAGTCTTCCAAGTGGTCAAAATTTCACTAAAAACGGATAGGGGATGCTCTAGGCTTTTGAGGCAAATTTTCCTTGTTTCAAATGCATTACCACTCTGAGGTCTGATGCTGAATTTCTGCTTAGAATGCCTTTATATTTTATGTCACTCAAGAAGTCTATTTTTTTAGTCAGTTCTGTTATGGCTTTCCCTGTTACAATTCATTCTGATGTAGTTAAGGAACATTTCACACCTTTTGTAGTTATAAATGATTGCTTTTTTACCTGAACGTAATTAAATAGACATAGGGCATCTATGAAACTGTGTCTCAAATATGTGTAACAAATATTAAGATGATCAATATTCATGCAAATGTAGTACTGCCTTTCAGACTATATGCAGTTCCTAAGATTTCAGGAAAAAAGACTGTATGAAGGCACTGTGATCCATTAGACTCAATATCAGTCAGTCACTGCTGGCTTTTGGAGAAAGTAAATTCTGTCTGGTTTCTAAAATAGCAGATACAGGTTGAATCTATAATTTTGCGACTGAACTTGCTGTGACCCGTGTCATCTGCGCATGCCACTTGGAAGACTTGTTGGCAAACTATCACTTGAAATAGCCAAGAATTATTACTTATCTTAAAGAAGCTATGCCCTGGTCAACAAATAGGCATGGGTTTGTATCTGCCATTCAATATTGCTATGCTGGATTCCTTATGGATCAAAATAACTTGGCAGGTCCAGCTGTCATGGAAGTTATTCTAACTCTGTCTTCCTCAGTGTAAAGGAATTTGCTGTTCCCAAGCTACAGATTCCTATGTTGTAAGCCATTGTTACTTTGGAAGCATAAAGTATTTCATGTGTGTGGTGAATGGATAGGGAAAGTGGAAGTCTGTAAGGAGAACGTATTTTGTACGTGAAGACCTGTTCTTTTACAGTGTTTTTGAATAGGGCTGTATTTTGCTAGTGCCACTAAAACTATTGCTGCGTGAGTAGAACTGCGAAGTTCTGTTCTAATTCTATGTCCCTTCTATGGTCTAAGAAACATAACTTTGCTCTGCAGAGTAATTCCAAGTGAGCCTTTTTTGGTTATGCCCTTTGAAATTCTTATGTAAGACACCCAGAAAACAGTTTCCTTTTTTTTTTTTTCCTTTGGTTATGAATAGTGTCTATAAAAAAGGTAGAGTTTGAATGTGACTTTCCATATAGATAAAGATTTGTACTTTTAATAGGCTGAAAATATTTTCAGAAGAAAGCGTTCCTCTCTTTGGGCCTCCTCTTCCATCCCCACCTGTGTTTACAAATCACCAGGAGTTCAGGGATTTTGTGTTGGTGAAATGTAAGTCAGTTTTTCTTTTGCTAGAAACACTCTTTAAATAATTGTGCAAACAAATTAAAATTCATGGTGCTTAAAATGTATATGCATTTTCTTGTGTATTCTGCATATCTGTATCCAATTATTTTTTTTCATATCTGTAGCATAGTTGGGATGTCAGTTCCATCAAACTGTTACAGTTAGATAAAAAAAAAATTCTCAGGCTACTAGACAGAGGCTGACTTTCACATTTGCAGAACGTGCAGCCATATTTAGCTTTGCATTTTTGTAAAGGGCTTGGGAGATTTGAAAGGATTTACAATACTGTTCATTATTTAGTAATAGAAGGTGTTAAGTTAGTAGCTCCGAAAACTTGAAAATAGCATCTCTTCTGAATATATTCTTAAAGGTGCTGAAGGACGCCTGTGCAGCGCTTTTTAATTCTGTAATCATTCAGTTCCAAATTTCATTGACCTGTATTGGCCCTTCTAAATCAGCAAGAAAGGAATTTTTCAAAATTGACCATGTTGATTACAATTAAATCTGGCAGGAGCTTGATGGCTCCTTTTGTGTATTTAAATTATTTAGTACTTAAGTTGATCGGTAGTTTGTCTTCATTTTTTTTATTAGTTAGGTATTTATTCTGATGCCTTGTGGAATTCTTCTATTACCAATTTTTCTCCTTTAACTGAAGGGAGAGTTATTCTTTAAAAAGGCAAAAAGAAGGCAATTCTAAATTAATAGGGACACAGTAGGTGTTTTGATACAGAGGCAAAGTAGAGTTGGTGGATATTGTTGAAGTTCATTTACATAATGTCTCTTTTTTCCATAATCATTTAGTAATAAATGGTGAAAAAGCCACCTTGGAAACACCAACATTTTCTCAGAAACGTCAGCGCACTCTAGACATGCTGATCCGCTCTTTATACCAAGACATGATGCCTGACCTACACAAGGGAAATGTAAGTCAGTAGCTTCTGCATCCCTCACATGTGCTGTCCTGTTCTAACTAGTAGCTTGAATGTTCTGTCACTTTAAAAGACTGTAGTCCTAATGAGCACTGAATTGCATATGACTAAGCTAAATACTGATTGTTGTATAACTTACTTTGCAGTTATATGAAAGCTGACAGACAGTCCTTTCTGGACATGACTCTTCACCAGGTGTGAGGGGAAGCATAAAAATGTCCTACTTGGTGTAAGCTTACCTGCAGCAAGGGAATAGGGAATTTAGATACTGTAAATACAGGCATTAGTCTCATCACCATAAAAATCTGCATTTCTTCTGTTATGTGTAAATTTAGATGATTCTTAACCCTGGGTAGCTATGAGGTAACTTTATTTTGGATAATGAAGACTTAAGGTGATTCTTAACTAACTAAAAATAAGTTCTGTACTTCTAAAACTAACAAGGTGCTATTTTTTTGACCAGTGTTTATTTCTTTTATCTATATAGATCTGCTTAAACTTTTCTTTTTCATATGTTCATGTCACATATTCATGTGGTGTGATTGTACAGAACATGACAGTGATAAATTGTGACAAGCTGTCAGGTAAAGCACTGAAGGATTGGAAGAGTTGCAGTTTCTCTTCCCCGAGAAGCTGTGCAGTTAGAAAGAAACATTTTCTATTTTAGAATATGCTTAATAGAAGATCCTTCAGTGATGTGTTACCAGAGTCCCCAAAATCAACACGGAAAAAAGAGGAAGCTCGACAAGCAGAGTTTGTTCGGCTTGGTCAGGTAGGATCACTGTAGAAGGTATGCAGCTATGTTTACAAAGACTGTGTCACTCTTTTTGTTAAACTTTGATTACCTTGCAGTTATGTCGGGATTTAATGCAGTTTTCTGTGACCAGAAATAGTTTTGTAGTATTGCATTATTATAAGTTACACTAAAATAAAACATGAATAGAAGTATTTATCTGTAACGCCTGAGGTATACATGTAGAAATATTTATATCGTACATGCGTTAAATGAAGGTTGTAAAAATCATACCTTAGGGGGATGCCGGGCAGTATATGTAGACAGACATTTATATAGTTAGCCTTAGTGTTAGGAAGTTTTGCAAATCAAAGGTGAGTTTGTATAATTGACAAGAGGATCCTCTATCTGGCTACTTATAATAAAGTAAACTGTGTAGATGGTTAGATTCTGCAGTTTGAGGTGGAGGTTTTTCTCTGTTACTACGTTCGACTCTTCTTTTCTGGGTTGCCATTTAGAAAGCAAGTAAACAAAAACAAACAAAAAAGCCCTAACCAAGAAACAGCCAAGGTATGTTTTGGCTAAGATACCTAATAACCATTTGACATTGTTGAAGATGCAGAATTCTGCTTCTTTTTTCATTACTTAAAATGGCATAGGAATTCCAAACTGGAATTACTTTCTAGTCCTAAATTGTCCTTTTAATATAGTCTTTACTTTGGGTATTGCTGACAAAACCTCAGTTTAAATAAAACATCTGTTTGTATTAGGCATTGAAATTGAAAACCACTGTGAAAGGGGATACCACAGCTAACTTGGCAACCACAAGCTTTTGTAAAAAGGAGGTGAGTGAAACTGTCAGAGAAGTTATGGAACATTAAACGTGATGTAGTATGGTATATATTTATTTACTTCTGTAATTAGATGCTGCAGCAGAAAAGAGGAAAGGTACAGTGTCAAACTGATTCTGCAGTCACTATTAGATTAATAAAGAATGAGCCTGGGGGCAGAAGCACTTCCCAAAAGTTAAAGCAAGTGTGGACATTTTTACACCTGAGAAAATTCAATGAAGACGATATCTTCCATATGCAATCATCTTTTATTTTAATTTCAGCACTTTTGAAACAAGATTCAGTTGTGTTTTCATTTCCTTTTATTTAGTTTGGATTTGGTTTGAAGTCATTAGGGAGTGAAATATGCCAGCTGCCCTCTTCTGCATGTGTTTTATATACAGAAGCTTCAGAAGTGCTTCTAGAATTTCAGAGATTCAACTAATATATAAATTGGGAGAGGAGGGGCAGGCTCTGGGAGGTAAGTACAGAGAACACGGGATGGAAGAACAATTTGGCAGAAAGGCGGAAACTGTACCATGTGCTAGTCGCTAAACATCACAAACTGAACCATAAAATATAAGCAAACTGCGTATGTGTAGTGGTACATACATTTTAAATATATAGGTTTGGGATTTTTAAATGAAAAAAAATTATTTTGTGATGGTTGCGCTGAGTTTCAGCTGCATGTGTTTTAATTCTAGCGTTACAGGGATATGTCTTACTAGTCTCCAAACCAGAATTGATGCAGGAAGTCCTCTGCCAGAAATTATTTCAGTTTTGATATTTCTAATTCCAGCAATATACTGTTTGGAAATGTATCCTGCCAAAAGCATTTACGTGTTATTGCCATTGTCCATCACATTCTGTGTCTGTATGATCTGTATTTTTTAGTGTACTTAATATGTATCCCTTATGTTACTTCATAGCCTTGGGAATCTCAGTCTTTCTGCAGTAATTTTCCTCATGAGGTTGTCTGTGCAGATTCTTGGGGCCAGTCCTTGCTGGTTTCTACAGATGCTGGCATCTTGTTAATAGATGGTTAGTAAATGATCTAGTGTTTTTGTGTCAATTTTTATGTATCTGACCATTTTCTTGAAAAATATGTGTTCATAAACTCGATTCAGGTGTTAGTAAGTCTTTATGTAGGGGGATAGTTACTATTCCAAGTAAATCTATTACATTTATGTAACCCAGTTGCAAAAATTCATTCTGCAGTAGAATCAAGCCATATTGGCGAGCTAGGGTTAATGCAGATTTCTGAATGTGTTCTTATTTCAGATGTTGTTTTCTTGACCATCTGAAAAGCTGTAGGAGGTTGCATCCAGGTTCAAGAGGTGTCTAAATGGCTTGTCTGGTTTTCTTAGCCCTTGGTAATAGTGAGCATGAAGCCAAGGGCTTATGTGACAATGATATCCTACTTCTTCCCTTAGCATTGCTATTGCTACTCTGATCCCTTGTAATCCTCTGTGTGCTACATAAGGCCAGCGGGACTGAGGGAATGAAGTTAGTGCTTGGTCATAATTCTCAAACTTGCCAAAGCAATGTCACTTTTAGATTTCAGTCGCTTTATCTGATTCATGACAATAATAAAACTCTCCTGTGAGGAAGTATTGGCTATGATGCTGTGGCACATGTACGTGCTTTGTGCCGTTCTTTTTGGGTTTTTTTCTCTTCATTTTTGTAAGGAAAAAAACCCAAGACTTCAATTAGAAGAAAGAAATGGTTCAGAACCAGCATCTAGTAAGTTTTAGTAGGGTTTTCAATACATATGTCTTTCTCTTTTAGATGGTCAACCGTCAGTGCAAGTATTTGATAAAACTCTCCAAATAAAGCAGATGAATGTGTTGGAAGCTCTGGATCTTTTGATTGCCCGAACAGACAAAGGTAGGAGAGGTCCCTGTTCTTACATTCTTGCCTGACTCCGGGTATTGCCGGATATGTATGTCTCATGACAATTTTGTCTCATTCAAAAGGCTTAAATGTGCGCTTTTTTAGTGAGGTGCTTTTTATCCAATAAAGGAGTAGTCTGTGATTGAGTTTCATAAAGGGAACATACACAAAGCAAGATCAGGATGTTTATGTATAACTCAGGAAAGCATTACAGATATGGTTGGTTTATTATTTTTTACCCTGTTATGTCTGTTTCCCCAGTATTTGCTGAAGTTCTGCTTGCCCAAGCTGTGGGTAAAACATGGTTCCTTCTGTCTCACTGGGAGTTGCCCAATTTGGTTGCATCTGGTGAAATTCACCCTGACATCTTACAGAACTAGCTCAAACTACGTGAGAGCCATTTGCAGTTCTCTCAAAACACCTGGAGAATGCGTGACATTTCTGAGGATCTGGCAAGTGTAGCTATATCAAAAATCAGTTTGTGAAATTTCTGGAGAAAACCCTTCTGTATCCTGAAGGGTTCAAACTCTGTTGAGGATCCAGTTATCAAGTGCTCGCCTGGATGGTTCCAGCTCCTAAAGTTAACCCTTTTACTCTTGCCCTGTAGTTTATATCTATTGTATTTTAGTTATTTTGCAAGATTTTATGAATTTGCAAAATATATATTGTGCATTTCACTCTTTGGAACCTCTCAGATCGTTCTTTGGTGCAGCACCACCTCATGGGACACTTGGCTGCTGTCCTGAAGGGGTTGATTACTACAATTGTAAATCCTAGAGAGTTTATAAGTCTTCTGTCCCCAGAGAGGTATCATGCTTTGTTTACTTTTGCTCCGTTTGTTAGGTGCTGCTTCTCATTGGAAGTATGAATTTCAAACTACCATGTTCTTTTTTTAACTGTTTTCCTGGTTCTCTCCATATGGCAGGGAAAGACTCTCGTATCCTTGTCTTCAGACTCAGTGCTGTCCAAAAAGATATAGAGACTAAAAAAATCATAAGAAGCAAATATGACTGCAGAGAAAATAAACTGGAGAGAACAAAAGGTGATATTGTTATCCTTATCCTGTATTAAAAACATCCACTGTGCTTTGATGTGGTAGCTGCCAGGGGCTTGTTAGCTCTTTGTAGGCAGGTGTAGGTGTTCACTTTTAGGTTTTTTCTCTGGACAAGTCAATTCAACCTTTGCTAAGCTTATATTTGAAAATAACTCTAGTACAGTCCAGCATGGCATTTTTGAATGTTGTTAAAAAGCCACGTTACATGGAAATTGCTAATGATGAAAAGCTTTAGGGAAAAATAAGATTTCAGGGTTGGGAGATATGAGAAGTATTTTGTGAGGATGTTATATTGAAATAAAGCACACTTTAAGCTGGACTGGCACACTGACAGATCCCCTATTAAACAATAGTGCTTAGATTAGTCTGGGTGTTGCCCATTATTTTTGTGGAAATCAGTGTTTCCTGGTCTTCAGAAGTATGCTGCTTTGAAAAGCTGGAAGGTGCAGCATAGTGACAATCCGTGTGCTTCAGATTAAAAGCAGGTTTCAGAAGGGTGATAGGCTTTTGTCTTTTCCTAGAAGTCAATGTAATCCTATTGAGGAGTTTTTAATTCTGTGTTGCCATGTCATCCCTCAGAGCCCTGTTGTACTAGTCATCATACAAATGCAAACCAAAAAATCAGACCCTGTCCCAGCCACTTAAGAGTCTAGACCATTATTTCCTCAGGCTGCCATTTGTATGCCATTAATACTCACCATGGAAGCGAACTGAGGATTGTTGCAGCTATTCGGAACAAACTACTTCTCGTCACAAAGAAATATAATTCGGACAACTCTTCAATCAGCACCTCTCTGCTATCATCTCCTGAATCTCCAGTAGAGCAGTTCCAGTACATCCGGGTATGTGTAATCTAGTTACTAATTATCTTAACACACTGAGCAGCACTCAGCTAGTATAGGGGGTTCAGGGAAGGCAGAGTGTGCATTATCATCTTCCTGAACCCACAGACTAATAAAAGTAAGAAGCCATATGGTGGAAATCAGTTGTATATATGCTAAATAAAACTTGCAGATTTTTTCAAGAATTGTTTCTGCTTGTTCTTTGTTATGCTTCTGTGCTTAGAAAACATCCCTTTAAAATCATGGCGTACCTGCAACACCCACACTAGGAACTTGAAAAAGAGTGTAATTCTATTGTTTACGTTATAGGAAATATGCCTTTCTGACCCTCCAGTGGTTATGACCCTGGTGGATGGACCTACTGGAGACAGTGACAATATGATCTGTGTAGCATATCGGCATCAGTTTGATTTAATCAATGAGAGTACGGGGGAGTCCTATAGATTGCATCATGTTGAAACAAACAGGGTAAGTTTTCATCAGCTGAAACCTTTTTTGCAGACCCTGACTGAGCATAATTTGTTGCAGACTCAGTGCGTGCTGTGCTGATCTCCTAGGAGGGTAAGGAGCTCATGTGTGCTACTTTTTGCTTTAGGACACTCTGAGGTATTTATTCCTTTTGGGATACATCATGATAATTCCCAAGAGAGGTAGTTATAAGATATGACATTGGGAAAAAGCCTGTGTTGTTGGAATGTTGTTGTCAAAAGTTATTTTCTCCTTCTTAGCCAGTAGTTAGCTTTTTGCTTTATTTTTGTGGTATCAGTATTTTATTGTTTAAAAAATTGCTTCAAAATAACTTCAGTGGTTGACCACCAGTATCTTGTTCAGATTTGCCTATTTGCATGTAGCTAAAATGTTTACATATTGTTTATCATTCTATTTAAGAAACTGCTGCCCAGTCAACTAATAACTGAATATCTATCTGTCTGGGACATAGGGAGAGGATTCAGGTAATGTCTTTGTTTTCAGAAAAAAGTTCCCGTATAGTTTCTAAATAGAGATGTGGACATGTAGCTTTAGACCCAATTAAAAACAAAAAAAAAAAGATTTTGCACAGGTAATCTGTTGTTGTTAACGAGATAAGGGACTACTTTTTTCATTTTATGGTTCTTGATAAGTTGTTTTCTTTTTAAATCGTCTCTATTTTTATTCGGATCTGGTGAAGAAGAGGTGCCCCTGGCATGGCTGATCAAGTATAAAAAAACTTCTCCACAGCACTGGGAATCAATCTTAATCTGGATGAGGAGGAACTAGAAGTAAAGAATGGGGATGGAGAAGTACATCACCATCCACCACTCCAATTTCTTTTCTGCACCGGAATCCTTATTTCCTTTAGGAAGACAAATAAAGCAGACAATTAATATGAGCTGAGCTAGGGATTTTTATGATGTTGAAATGGGTTGCCTGCTTATTTCTCTGGACAACAGAGCAGCAGTGGCTTCCAGTCACTACAAAAGACGGGTTAAAATGCATTTGGTATGCATGCATAAACTTTCAGGTTTTCTTAACAGTTCTTGACCTGCACAGTAATCCTAAATGAAGGAAAGTCAAAGAACTGCTGTTCATGGAATCAGGTCTCTCAGCCGTCTCCCTGTCCAAGCAGTATATATGGTTTGGGAAGCATTTGTCTTAATGTAACCTTATGCGTTTCACTAATAAGATCTCATTTCCTGAACAGATATCCCACTTTTTGTGGCTGTTGTCGTTTGTTTTTAATCTAAATGTAAAAGACAAAACCAAAGTTTAATTAAGAGAATTTATGTAGCCTAATCTATGTAATAAATACTGTGGTTTAAGCAACGTTGCTTTTCAGTTGTAAATTCAGACTGTTCAGTAATCCTTAGGTACATCCCTGTTGACCTCTGTAAAATGTTAGTGGTTTTGAATTGTATCTGATCTTTTTGCTAGTCATGATGTGCATTTGAAGATCACTTTTTGAAAAGAATTGTTATCTTTAACGTACCACGTTGATTCACAGCTTTTTGAAATCATCCTATTTCCCAAACTTTATATTGCTAAACAAGTTAGGTTTTTATTGCTTTACAGTGTGGTATGGTTATGAATGTTCGGTACTGTGCAGAACCAAATACAAAGGAAACTAATTTTCATCTTGAGAACATCCTGAAAATTACATCACAAAAGAAGCTATTTTTATAAATGTATTTATTTATTTCTCCTTTTTTTTCCCTTTTACCTGTAGCTGTGCACTTCCCCAACTGATTGTATTGCTTGTTAGTCACAACCCAATTGTAATATCCACAGTATCCTCTGCCTGTTTGTTTATCTTTTCCGTTATCCTTGCAGGTTAACTTTGTTGCGGCTATTGATGTATATGAAGATGGTGAAGCTGGTCTACTGTTGTGCTATAACTGTAAGTGTTTAGGGAAGGCCAGAAATGGTAATAGCTCAGTCTACATATGTAGATCTTCTTTCATTGGAGTGTAGGTCTGTATCTGAAAATAAATTTTAGTGTTTCATTGAAAATTTGTCAAAATACATTCTTTGGAACTTAAACACATATTGGAGAAATTACAAATGCAAGTATTTTAGTCATACTAGCTGTTTTATACATGTGCAAGTTATATGATTAATGAAATCTTGGTGTCTGTAATAACCCATGTGCATAACAGTCTTCAAAGAATGTGAATTACATGAACATATGGCTATTTGAAGGGCAGAGAGATACAATTCTGCGGACACTGCTTTCTGAAGTTTTCTTGCCTGTTTCTGTATCTTTAGACAAATTAGGGACCTGGTAACTGTTGAAACAGCAGTACTTTGTGAAGCATGACAACTTATTAAAACATAGGTCTTTTATTTTGGTCTTTCCAGTGTGTTCACAGAGAAAGCAACTTTTGCTTAGCTGTTTGGCTATAGAGGGATTTTTACATGAATGTTTGATTGTGTGAATAATGTCCACCCTTATGCAAAATCTCCCTATAAAATGAGGGGTGGTTGCTTAGAGTGTAAAGTGATGGATGCTCCTTTTTTCTGTTTTGCTGCAGATGTTTGTCAGTACAGAAAGGTATATCCTTTCAGTGGACATTCTCCACTTGTCCAGCCATCAGCTTATGACTTCCACTTCAGCTGGAATCAAGTTCCTTATGCTGTTGGTAAGAAAATTTCTCTTTTTAGTAGATGATTTTTTGCTACTATTTTTGCCTGCACTTGGCTCTGGTGGAATTCCAGTGTTCTGAGAATAAGCACGTTACATTCATGATGCCACTTGACTTAAGTTTCTGATAATTTTGAAAAGTGGAGCCTTGGTACCAAGTTCATCCTTTGTTGAACTTTTTCCCCTTTCTTTTTTGTGTTTCTCCTTTTCCATTCCCTCTATATTCTGCCAGGCATGAAGAGTGAAATTTTTTTCAGTATGTTAGACAACACTTTTCATAAGAAAGGAACTTGCCAGAGGAGGTCAAGAACAGTTTTTGTAGGGCATCCAAGAAACTTTTGCGCTAACCATTTTTCCTTGCCAAATAACTTCTATTTCATTGCAGTCTGTGCTTTCCCTTATGTTCTTGCCTTCACTACTGATTCCATTGAGATCCGATTAGTGGTGAATGGGAACTTAGTCCACACAGCAGTTGTGCCTGAGCTTCAACTTGTAGCATCAAGGGTAAGACAGAAAAATATTGTTTGACTATTTCTGTGATGTGTTAGGATCTAATTAACATAAAAAGTTGCTGCCGCTAAAAACGTAACAAACAAAACCGAAATACATGCTTACTTTATCTGCAGTAATTGTTCATCTGTCTGCTCCTAGTTTATCAAGGACAAAGAGAATCAGAAGATGATTAAGAAAGTCTCACTGTTCTAATGATGGGTTATTTGTCATTTCAGTCGGATATTTATTTTAAAGCAACTGCTGCAGTGAGTGGATCATGTGACAGCAGTTCTAAGGATATGAGTTCAAAGAGTTCTCCTCAAACACCGACAGCTTACGAAAAGCCAGAATTACCTCTTCCTTCTCTAGAAGGTAATGTGATCTCTGATGATCATTCCAACCTTGGTGCGGCTGGTCTTAAGTAAAGATGGTAAAAAAATGTGAGTTCCTACCTGAAAGTGTGGAGGAGAAGATATTTTCTATTTTCCACACATATAAAGCACTTGGCTGAGCTTTTGCCTGTAGTATCCTTTCTGAATACATGGTAGCACTGTTCTGAAGAAATAAATTCTGTAGGAAGGGAAGAATTAAATCTCAGTATCTTGATGACTCTTTCACAATGTGATCACAAGTCATAATGCAAAAAGGGGCATAAAATTGTGTGAGAAAGCTTGACATTTCACATATGCTATTCCTTTCGTTAAAGAAAAGCAGAATAACCACTCAATGGCTGAAACTCTTTTGCAAAACAAAAGTAAGAAGTCTTGAAAAGATTTGCACAGACAATTTAGTGTAACACGATATATGAGCGGTCAGTCTATAGTGTAACAATAAAGGAGAAACAAGGGAGTATCAGCTAAATAATGTAAGATATGTGTACACTTTTCTCCCTTAAATCTGTTGCTTTACTGTTAGCAGATAGGAAAAGAAGGTAATCACAATTTTTTTGTTTGGTGATAAGTTTGGGAGTTTGTTTTTCTTCTAGGAGTTAAGAAAACATGGTGTTTTGTGTTACTTAAGAGGAGGAGTCATAATTTAAATTGCTTGGGATCCAGGCTCCAATGTGTTTGCAGTGCACACGGGAAATACTGCACAGAGTGCAGTGTAATAGTCGGAGTACCAGCCACAGGTCATATAAATTCATTTCCTGATTCCGCTCCTGAGTCATCGTGTTGCCAAGAGTCAATTTTCTTCTTCTCTCTAAGTCAAATTGCTTGTATTTCTTCCTTCTCCTACCTTATTTGTATTGAAAGATCTCTAGAGCAAGAAGATTTTTGTCACTTCAGTGCTCAGCTCAACAAGTATAGCTTGTCTTTATAACTTTTCATTTGGAATTATTAAGACCTGATTCTGTTGTGCAAGTGTAATGCTCTTTTTTCTTTCTGTGTTTCAGGTGAAGTTCCATGCAAAAACCTGTACAAAATACCTCTGAGCAATCTGGTTGGGCGAAGCATTGAACGACCTCTGAAGTCACCTTTGGCTCCCAAGGTCATCACTACTACACCATCGAGTGGCATTACCTCTCTTCCAGTTTTGCACTCACTACCGTTATCTCGTATGGAAATTAAAGAAATTGCAACCAGAACACGTAAAGAATTGCTGGGTAAACTCTCCTCATTCCTCAGTGTTACATATCAGTTGCCAAACATATACTTTCTAATCTTTGCACCATCACAGGTAGGTTTGTAACATGCAGGTAGTATTCATAAATTATTAAAATAAAAAAAGGAAACGGTGAGGAAGCACTATTTGCAAATAGTATAGCCATTGTCTGATCGTGTATAAGATGACATATTTTAAGTTAGGTAGAAATTGTTAGTAATGGAAACCAGCAACGGATACCTTAACCTTTTCATGAGTACTTTGTTTTATGTTGAAAGTATTAAGTCTTTTATTCCTTTATTGAGGTCTCTTGGATGAGCCTATACCCAAGACAGAAAGTGCACAGAAGCTGAAAAAGGTTTCTCGAAGACAGTCAGACCCTAAGCAGGGAGCTGTAAGATCAACTAGTAGTGACAGGTAAATATACTTTAGAAAAGAGCCTAAGTTAGGCTATAAATATTTTTAGAGTTGATTGCTCATGCTTATCTCAGTTGGCATGAGGCTGACTGAAACCTTTGTATATCCATGTGCATTTCATGCTAATGTGTTTGTTAGAGTATCTGAATACCATAAGTACTGAAGCAGTTACACTTTTTTGCTAAAGACATGTTCTTGATAATAATAATGATAATAACGCAAGACAAGACTAAATGGCATTTTGTGGGACCTGCTGCAGCTGAACCTGTTATAAAAATTTGGACTACTGCAGCTGCACTGTGCAGACTCTTGTTTTCTTTGTATGCTCTTGTGTTGCTATTTTCAGAATACATTTTGTGAAAAAGTACTGCAGCACTTGTCTGTTCGTCACTCTCCCAAATCTGCTCTGAACCAGGGCACCCCCAATGCCATAATCTTGTTTTCATTGTTTCCATAACCTATGTTTGCCTAGAGTACTGGCAGAATACAGAATACTGGCAAGATACAGGAGACTGACAACAAAACAAAAAATCTCTCGCAGTGTAAAATTATGTTTGATATATTTTCCTACTTGGAAATTGTTTGGGTGAGGGGCTTCATTAATAGTGCCTTTTGATCATTTTGAGTAGAGTAAAACAGGAGGAAACTTAGTTGTAATGGTCTGTGTCCGTCTTCAGGATAACTCAGTTGGATCTAGAAGTAGCCATTGTTCCTTCCTGCCCTGACCTCTGTATTTTTTTTAGTAACTTTTGTCTTCCTCTTTGCAGGATAATCTCAAGCTCATTTGAAGGCTACTCTGAAAGACGTCATCTTTCCACTAGTTCAGATCCTGATACTTCAGCAAACAGGGAGGAGAACTCACCATCTAGCTATCCATTTCAGCTGATTTCTTTATATGATGAAGACATCATTGACTTAAAATGAAGACACTTTTAATACCTTTCTTCCTTACTTCACATTTTCTTACAGCTCTGTAAGCTCTATGGCAATGTCACAAACACTGCTTCTGGTAGTAAAATGTGGCTGGAAGTACTGGTGATAAATCCTTATGGAATCCATGTTCTGGTTAGCACAGCCTGATTTGGCAATGCTTTTATCTTTGACATAGGTATGTTCTCTCAGTTAATGAAGCATTATTTTTCATGGCATTCTAACAGTAGGTAATCAGTGGGAGATTTAGGCTGAAACTGAAGTAAACAAAAAGAATTACTTGTTCTAAGCTTCTTATAATTTGACTTACCTAAATGACATGCAGCAAAGTTAGTTGCTGTTATTACTATCATGAGTTGTTTTACAACAGTGTATGTCATGTTGGAAGAGGAATTTTGTAACACAGATCACTACTTCTGGTTTTTCAGTCTTTGAAAAACAAAACAATAACAACAACAAAAAAAAAGGCTTGCAGGCAAGGTCATTTCAAACATTGGAGTCAGTCCCTAAATTGATGCATCTGTGGTATGTTCACTGAAGAATCAGGTGAGATATGAAGATGGTGTTTCCTTGGCTCATTGTTTAGAGAAACTTGAAAACTCCTTTGGCATAAAAAATCCCTGAGCAGAGAACCTTTCTATAAGACACAAACTTGCAGAATATTTCTCGAAAATTTGAAACAAAAAAAAAACCCTAAAAAACCCACGAACACACAAAAAATGCGGAAACAAAAACTTAGGTCCATCTACTGGAAAACTCTTATTGTAGTGCATCTGCAGATTTTTCCATTACAGGCAGAAGAGCCAACCCAAACTGTCAGACTACAAAAAGATTCTTATGCAGACATCATCATTAGCTGTTGTCTGTGCTTGCACCAACAGTATAAGTAATTATTTCAGATAGTTGTAATTTTCTAACTGGATGCAGACTGGAATTTCAGTGCTAATCAGGTAGTCTTCTGTGATGAAACAGTGATCTTGTCTCTTACTGTATTAAAGGAGTTTATATTTCAAGTTTGATTTTTAATTTTTTTTAAACCCTTTCCTCTAGAACACCTTTGCAAGGATTTTGTTTGGTTTGGGTTTTTTTTCTGTGAAAGCTTTTCTATAGATGATGTTTTTAGCTTTATTAGCAAGTGTTTCTTGTTCTGAATATAGAAATACTTCTGTATCCCTGTTTTTTATTTCATAATATCACCCGTATGTCATGATTTCAATTTTGTTCAAGCATGATCATCTGGAGATGTGTGCCTTTTGCTGGCATCTGTCTGAATGTAAAACTAGTGATTGCCAAGTGATTTTTTTCTCAGTTAATTATACAATATGGTTGAATTGCTTCACGTAAGAAAATATGCAAGGTCTTACTTGGAAGTGTAATTTCTTACTCTCCAGTGGGGTGGCTTATCAACAGAAGAAGCAATATTTCCAATAATAATAGTCTTGGAGATGAAGGCTGTTATTACTTTAGTGGGTACTGCACTCACAGATATGTGGGGTGAACCTCAATAAGCATCTAAAAGGAAGTACCAGACTGAAGTATTTGCAAAAACTTGTAATTATTCTTTTAGAATGTTGTTTCCAGAGATTGTGTTACTTTACCCTATCCTTATTTATCTGGACAGTTAAGGTTTAAAGAAAATCTGAAAGTACCACGCGGTACTTATTTTCCTGGAAGTTCTAAACACTTCTGAATCCACTTTTGGGGTCACTGCTGGCACTTACATATTTTTAAAAAGAACCAACTTTTTCCAAGAATGGCTCAATGTAGTATTTGATTTCTGGTTTGTGGATGTTTTTGAAGACTGTACCAGTGTGTTTCAAAACTGGGGCTTTAGTTAAAATTTTAACTGGAAACTTTGCTTTACCCTGTTAGGATACTGGATTTTAAATATACTCCAGATGTTCACCTGTGCCATCACAGCATGATTTAAAATGATTAACCATTGTTTGATAGCAGTTGAAGCAATATATGGAGATTTGTAAACTTGTTTTGAAGAACCTGAGCAAACACATCCTTAGGTATAGCCTTAGAGATGGCGCACTAGGGAGAATAAGAAGAATGAGAAGGTCATGACAGAAAGCTTGAATACTGGCTGTGACGGTAGTCAGAATGCATATAGACACAGCATTTGCAGTATATCCTAAACATGATTATGGAAGAAAAGGCTATAAAGCAAGAGTTATTTTCTTGAACCAGAAGTGCAGTAGTGGCTGTAAAGTATTACTGTTAATTAAGGGAGTGGGTGGTGGGTGGGTGGGAATGTGTGTGTGTGTGTGTGTGTGTGTGTGTGTGTGTGTGTGAGAGAGAGAGAGAGAAAAAGACCCTTTGAAGGTTTGCCTGTAATTATAGTATTGATGACATCTAGCAAATGAACTGTAAGGAGGACAGATACAGGATTACTGAAGCACAAAACTAGATCATACTGGCTTCATGGTACACACCTGGAACAGGATATTGGTATCATTTGAAGAGGGAAGCCCAGCAGCAACTGCATCCCTGCTCACCACCTACCTGTTTTTATGCTGTAGCTTGACTTAATGGGTCTGGTACAAGCTGCTAAGCAAGTCACACTAGGAACTACCAGACCTTAACAGATCATTGCTCATGTAGGACAGGAAGGAGCTGAATCCTGGGGAAAAAAAATAATGTCTTCATTCTTAATGTATCCAGTAAATGCCTTGTTAAGTTTTTGCTTTTGTACTTAGAGTGCCATAGAGGGATAACATCTAATTAAAGAAGTAGAGAGTGAAACAACATTTTGTTTGGGTTAGATGACACCTGGAGTTGGTAGCTGAGGCTTTAGAGCCATGTATCTGTAGTTTACTACATACTTATTGTAGGAGAGCAGCCCAGAACATAGGTAGGAGGCAGAGAACATAGAAATAATATTCCAATTTTATTTGACACAAGGCACAGGAACCAAATTCTGTGAAGGTCTTTATCACATTTACTGTATCAAAAAAACCAATAACTGACACAATCATGAAATTGCTGGTATACACAACCTTGTACAAGGATGCGGCTTCTTTGACGTTTTTAGTAGTCTGAACAGACCACTATGATTTCTGTGTCTCTTCATGTGAGGAGAACTAGCTTCTAGCCATTGTTTCTCTCAAAACATCATCCTTATTATGTAGACTGCTAATGGAAATCTAGAGGCAGTTGGTGGGATTGATACCAA
The DNA here is from genome assembly GCF_028769735.1 of Zonotrichia leucophrys gambelii. Lineage (NCBI taxonomy): Eukaryota > Metazoa > Chordata > Aves > Passeriformes > Passerellidae > Zonotrichia > Zonotrichia leucophrys. The sequence continues at coordinate 37,476 of NC_088186.1, forward strand.
AGCTCTTGTGCATCATTTATAAAGGGCAAAGTTCTTACACACTTGCAGAACCTCTCCTTCTTAAGACTGGCGTAAGATGACAAGGCTTGTTGAAAGGCTGCTGGGATGGCTATAGTGTCATTCACTCCAGTGTTGGAGCCATGTTGTTTGCCCTCTGTTTTTCCAGCCTGTGCATGCATATACTCTCTAAAACTTAAAAAGTAGTCTTGGGCACAAATTGTAGCCATGTCCACTGTAAACATAACCCTTTCTCCATTCACACTGGGCGTTAAAGCTGCCTGTAGGCTGCATTCTTGATGCTGGCTGACCATCTCATGGTTAGGAGATTATCTTTTCTCCTAACCATGAGATGGTCAGCCAGCATCAAGAATTGACTCTGCTATGTAAGATGGGTATTGTTCTGATAGGAAAACTGAAAAATGTTGCTAAAGATGGATGGGAGGAAGGAATTTTTTCCATGAAGGAAGAATTGTTACCAGATTGAACACTTGCTATCAGGCTAAGTTTAGGCCCTTTCTGGACCCTTGGCTAAGTTTCTGCAAGAAATACTTTCTATCCCAATGTGCTGGATTTGTAGGCAGCAGCAGGGCTCTAAACTCCTGGCTAAATGGTGTTGGTCACCGCTTCATCCCTGTGCCTTAGTCTGACTAAATTATAGGAATGTCATTTACATTGGTGTAAGCATTAGATTGTACAGGTAGTTAATTTAGAATGTACTTGTGTGTTCTCACCAGCATGGTTAATGATGCGTGGAATCACAAAATAGTTGAGGGTAGAAAGGACCACTGTGTTATCATCTAGTCCAGTACATACACCTGTGCACCACCATTCAAAAATCTGTTCAAAATGGATATGCAAGATTTTGGGCTACTTGTCATCTTTGTCCTGCATTTCAATTGCAGCATGCATATAGACCATCACCATAACTTTGAAGTGTTACTAGGACTTAAGAACCCCCAGACACATGACCTAAGTTAATTCACACATACACACACACAATATGGAGCCCTTAAGGCTTTGATGAGCTTCTTCGTAAGGTCCCTAAAGACCAGACTGGGCTTTAGAAACCAGTACAGAGTCATTTTTGTCCAGTTCCTTATTCTAGTGGCAATGCAGTACACATAAATATTTTATAAGTGTTTGAAAGTAACGAAACCCTTCCTTCTAATACGAAACAAAAACCCACGTGAAATTTGAAAGGGCTATGGCTATTCATGGTAGCAAGAGAACTGCTCTCTAGGTTCAGTGAATGCATGCATACATTCGGTTTCCTGGTTTGCAAAGTAAGGCCTGTTCTAGTTATAGTCCTTTACTAGTTTGGGGGTGCAGCGGGGATTTTTCTTTGTTTTGGTTTGTGTGGTTTCTGAAGGCTAGTGGTGCGGGCCGGTTTTTTGTTACTTTGTTGGATGCGATTTTTTTTTCAGGTTTTGGAGGGGGGGTTTGGTTGGCTGGGTTGAGGGGTTTTTTGGTTGGTTGGTTTTGGTTTGTTTTTTTGGGTTTTTTTTTTGTTTGTTTGTTTTTGTTGTTGTTGTTTTGTTTGTTTGGGTTTTTTTTTTTAGTTGGTTTGCCATTGTTTTTCAATGCATAACATACATGCAAGTATGCACCTGGAATGAACAGCAGGTTTGTTCTCTGCTTTCATATGATTATTTCTATAAATGTGCATGTATTTGTACTTGATAGATTCAGATTGAATTTTTTTTGTACTTGACAGTCAACTGAATAAATACTTAAACAGTACTTAAGAGGGCAGGGAATGGGTAGCATTATTGCCTAACGAGTTACATATGGTTAAGGTTGCTACTCCTGACATATATTTTCTGCTGTTCTAAGTATATTTGACCAGTAACGGCTAGCTTGAACATGTTTTTCCAAAGGTGTGGGTCTGTAACACTCCTTGCAGATGCAGTGGCTTTTCCAGAGCTGTTGGCTTAGTCTGCATTTGAAATATATAACCCTTTTCATTTGGATTTGGTTTTCAATATATATACATATATAGGTATATATATTTGTAAATTTTCAGGGATTAAAAATCCTAAGTTACATATATAGGAAATTAAAGTAACGGGGTCATAAAAGGCAGGGGAAGAGAAAATCCCATCAGCAAGTGATAAGGTATTTCAGAATAATTTATGTTGCCATCTGTGTGTGAAAATGGGTATCACGCTATTTTCATTCTTAAAAATTCGATGTCATGGTTCATATGCACAGTGCTTGCTTATTCTGTTAAAGCACTATTTTCTCTGATAGGCTCAATCTGTTTTTGTGAAGGACTAAATTATACACTGGAAACCTAATATTAACAATATGGGAAGGCTCAAGAGATTGTGCAGCAAACATCTGTACTTGCATGCAGGTTACAAAATATTTTTACTCTTATTACTTGAGCACAGCAACTTCACCAGCCTGCCTGTGTACTGCTTAGCTGCTTCACTTTGTTGCTGACCTGTAACTGACTGACTCCTCTTTGCTACTGGAAATTGTGGTACTAGCATCTGACTTGAAGAGAAAATGGAGATATTTTTCTGCATATTTACCTGGTTGAATGGAAAATGCTATGTAAGGATTTATGCAGAGCGTTATCAATCTAGAATGTCAGTTTAATTGTCTTTGAATGGTAGCAGACTGCTTTGTAATTTAATAATGGCATACTGTTAAGACTGTTGCTACATTTGTGATCAAAGACTCTTTACCATTCGTCTTAAATGCTGATGTATTACCATTTTTTTAATGTCATATTGATAGCATGTATGGTTTGAATTTTAGATACGACATCCAAATAGAGACGGTCCTATCACATCTGAAAGTGTTTTAAGTACTATTTATCACCTTTGTGATGAAGAAACAAGATTTATTTCTTCATCTGTAATAAACAAGAAATTTGACCCCACCTGTTTCTTTCACCTGTTTCACACACACAGGACTAATGACTTTCAAATCTGCTAAGTAAAAAGACGAGAAATGAAAAAGGATGTAACACACAGCACTGCTTTTCCCATTTGAGTTTTCTGAAGTGCTGTATCATACCTATGAGATTGCTGTTTCTGTCTTAAGCTTTACCCGTCTTTGATAAAAGCCATAATCTAGGTTTGGTTTATGTTTCCAGCCATCTTTTAGACTTTTGGAGACCTGCTTCAGTTGGGGATCTTTACTCTGTAAACTAACACTGCAAACTAGTTTTTCTCCCTTTCTGGCTAAGTGTGTACTCTTACTGTCTCCAAGACCTTGCAATTCCTTTTGAAAAATCACTTTCCCGAAGTAGCAAAGACATTCTCTTAAGAGCTACAACCCTTTAAATTTAAATGCATTTTTAAATGCATTCCTAGCCACCTTGACAACAATAAGAAAAAAGCCTTAAGTCCACGAAAGCCAAGAATTCATCTTCATTTGGGATTAAGACTTAATTCTGTGGTCAGAATTAACAGAAATAACAGCCACACAAACATCAAGTACTGCAGTCTGAAACTAACATTAGCCAGGCTATGTTGTGCACTTCTACACTGTAACATGCAGCCTAAGGAAAAGGTAGAGTTAAGGAAGGAAATTTCATTTATTTATAAAATTAGATTTTATTTTACATCTTAGGAAAAAAAAAATATATTGGCCCCTTATATTCTTACTTAATATTCTCACATGGCCATTACAGTCAGTACACCAGGTTAAAAGAACACAGGAACTGAAGAAATAAGTGTAATTTGCTTACTATAAAATGCTTACTATACAATGCCGAAATTCTTTGGGTTACTCAGGCGGCCATAACCCCGCTGGTTAACACACAAGCAGCGCTAGATACGCCTCTTGCTTTAAGCAGGAAGATTTCAGATATCAGCAACCATGGAGCTGGACCCAGGCAAAGGCAAAACCTGCAATTAAAAAGTGAAGAAAATAAATGCAGGTTAAGTAGGAAAAAGTAAATTATGTCGAAATTAATCAAGTAAGGGGGATGCAGTTTTCACGTTATGCATGGTTCCACCGACACCGTACCTCTACCAGAAGGAGAGAGAATACGTGACTGTAAGTCAGTATGATAAACACTAGCGTATTTTTCATCATAATAATTACAGGAATATTCTTAACAAACAGAACTTGCCAAAACCTCGGGTACGAGTCGGAAGCCAAATTCCTCAGCCATGTGTCGCCTGTGGGGAAGCGTCGACGCGTCCGTCCCCGGTCGCCTCTCGCCGGGACGCCGCTACGAGCGCGCCGGACAGCAGGAGCGGGCCGGGTGGAAGCGGCTGGGCGCGGCGGCGGGGAACGATGACGTTGGGATGCGCCGGAAGCCGCCTGTTCGTGAGAGCGACGGGTCAGGGAGCGCCTTCTCTCCGGTGCCGGCGGTTCGCCCAGAGCGGGCTTGGCCCAGCCTCCCCTCCCTTCAGCGTCGGGCGGTCGTGAGGCCCTGGTCTCCTCTTGGGGGTGACCCTTCTGCCGTGGGTGCCTGCAGATTGTGGCGTGGGCTGCGGAAGTGCTGAGAGCCGGTCCTGCCGTGGGAGCGATGGCCCCAGGGAAGCACCCGGCCGTGCTGGACTCCGGGAGTCCGCGCAAGCCGTGGCGACTGCCCGCCGACGGACACCCCGCACCGGGCTGCTACCTGAGGTGAGCGACGCGGAGCTATCGGCAGCAGCGGCGCTGAGTCTGCATTCCTCGCCGTGCTTTTTGCGTGTGGAGGTATATTGGGAGCGGTCGGGGGGAGCGGATAGGGCTGGCTGCGTAACACCTGGAAAAGAGGCTCGAGCACTGGTTTCAGCGGCCTCACAGAAGCCCTGAATTTCAGTAATATCTTCACGTATTGAATACAACGAACGCCTTGGGGCTCACGGAGTTTTTATTCGTAGCCGGCCTATTAGAATTTTTTACTTTAACACGTGCCTGTTTGAACAGCAACTGTATTCACTGCCATATGTGTTGAGGAAAGCTGGTAAGTGCTGTCTGCAGTAAAAGTTACTGTAATGAACTTGTGATTAAAAGGAGCAGCTGGTTCCTTGGATTCGACATCCAGAACCTTCTTGTCTGTTTTACCAACAATTGCATGCCATGTGCAGCCTTTTATAGAGATGACTGTAATTTTCTGTACTCCTATGCCCTGTTAAGAGGTGTGCTCTAAGATCTAATTCTATGATGGTAAAATGTGTGTATAGAAATAAACATGCTATTGAGTCCCACTCAGATACCTCAGTTCTTTCAGTTTGGGAGTGCTGTGAAATTCAGACAGTTATTTAATGAATTAGACCTTCCAGAGAAAATAAATGTATGTTATTTTTTAATTGCTTCCCGGATGTTTATCTTCTTAATCAATGGTCTCAGGTCGCTGAAGGAATTTGAGATGTCACAGGATAGTATAAGTGCGTTCAGGGGGTGGTATTCAATTTCACAGTTAAGTCTCAGTGGAAATAAACTGAGGAAATAGGAAAAAAAAATACAACAAAAGGATTTTTAAAATGCATTTAGGTCAAAGTGGTACAGACACATCAAAACTGATGCTAGACGAGCACAAGCTCAGGCCTTTACATGGGCCAAATAGAAAAATTAGAAAGACTAACGTATCCCCCAGCACAATTTGTCAGACATCTTTGTATACTTTTTTGAAAACGTAACTAGTTATCTGCTTTGTATTTAAAATAGTTCAGGAGGAAGGTATGAGTACATTATGTTAGTAACTAGCTTATCACTCTGGTTATGTGTTTTGTTTTTTTTCCTTTTATCAGAATAATCCATGAGTAAACTCTAAGACGGTGTTTATTTGCTGCAATAGGTGTAAAACCTAAACTAACCCCTACCTTATTGGACTCAGAGTTTGAAAGTGTTAATCTAAACCAAGAAGTATGTTAACATTCATAATGAATGCTGACATTCACTAGCTAGATTCAGTTTACTTGTAAGTCTGCTGTGGGACAAATTATAGTTCAGGGCGCATGCAAATGCTTAGTCCTAACCTAAAGAATATTTTAAAATGCATTTGGTCTCTTCAATCTGTGTGTTAACATGCCATTTGGAATACTTATGTACCCGTAATAAAGATGTAATTCATGCCTTATTTTCTGAACGGAACTAATACAGTATTTTGATGTATCACAGGTAAATTTTTCCATAACCTTATGGAGAAAAAGGACTTTGAAGCATGGCTTGATAACATTTCTATTGCATTTCTTTCTCTGACGGACTTGCAGAAAAATGAAACTCTGGATCACCTGATTAGCTTGAGTGGAGCAGTCCAGCTCAGGCACCTCTCCAATAATCTAGAGATTCTACTCAAGAGGGACTTCCTCAAACTTCTTCCATTGGAACTTAGTTTTTATCTATTAAAATGGCTTGATCCGCAGACCTTACTCACGTGTTGCCTCGTCTCTAAGCAGTGGAACAAGGTTATAAGTGCCTGTACAGAGGTGTGGCAGACTGCCTGTAAGAATTTGGGTTGGCAGATAGATGACTCTGTTCAGGATCCTCTACATTGGAAGAAGGTTTACCTAAAAGCTATTTTAAGGATGAAGCAACTGAAGGACCATGAAGCCTTTGAGACATCCTCATTAATTGGACACAGTGCCAGAGTATATGCACTTTATTATAAAGATGGACTTCTGTGTACAGGTAGGAAGGAGAGACAACTTGGGAGTCTTAAAATTCTTTGTTTTCTCTTCCCCCTCATAAGATTAATGACAATTTGCTTTTCTTTTACCAGACAAATTATTGTCATAGTGTGAATACAGATGATAATTCAAAATTACTTATTTTTTCAATTTTTTAAACACCTGGTGTACTAATAAACTCATTAGTCACTTTACTAAGAACACAAGGAGACCAATGTCTTTGTTTGATAAAGAAATAGTAACAGTAGGTATCATTGTCCCTGCCAATGGCACCATGGTTGGAACTAAATGATTTTTAAGGGCCCTTCCAATCCAGATTGTGATTTTGATCATGCTGGTACTATGAGTAAGCCCATTTGGAAAGTACAGATATGTTACCTATCCTCTTAGAGATAGCTTTCAATTAAAAGGACTTTGGGCTGTGAGAGAATTTCAGTCTCCCAGAGCGTGGAAGAAAAATCCTATCTTCTTTGAAACAAGGCTGTAAGCACTTTCAGTTCCTAACATAAGTGCTTTATGAAGTGCTGTAAAACTAGATTTAACCTTGCTACTAGTCTGACTTGCACATAATTTCAGCTTCCTCCCTGAAGAGTAGAGACTGCAGTATTTCAGTTTGAACTTAAGTTACAGACAGAACATATATGAAGCCTTAGTATGAAAGAATAATAACCATTACAATGAATCGCTGTCAGAGCATATTCAAGGATTTTCCAGTAATTTGGAATGATAATGTTATACACTAAGTTGGGAATACTTCCTTCAGTCGGTCATTTGTTGGTACAGTAGGATGCTAACTAGAAGCCAACAACTAGATTCTAGCCAGTCTTTCACTTACCTACTCAGTAGTGAATGTTACACACAGCAAACAGCATTGTCAAAACTTTCTGACAACTTTTGTACTGAAACCTCCAGGAGAAGCAGATGTAAGGAGTCCAGAGCTTTATTTTCCTCTCCAAAGCTAGCAGTTGAAAAAAGAGGAGCTTCAGGTAGAGAAAAGAAAGTGGCAGAATATGAGGCCTGGTATTCATCTATATTTCAAAGTTTGCTGGAACCCTTTCCTTCCTGAAAGAAACTGAGGCTTGCAGTACAGTCAAAACCTGAGTGATGTGTCACTTGAAATTTCCGTTCATCTGTTTCAGTAGACACTATCACAGACATAATGCCAGAATCTACCAATCTTGCATTTATCCTGTTGTTTTATATTCTAGGATCAGATGACTTGTCTGCAAAACTGTGGGATGTAAGCACAGGTCAGTGCATATATGGTATCCAGACACACACTTGTGCTGCAGTGAAGTTTGATGAACAAAAGCTTGTAACAGGATCTTTCGATAACACAGTAGCCTGTTGGGAATGGAGCTCTGGGGCAAAGACACAGCATTTCAGAGGACATACTGGTGCAGGTATGTTGAAATTTTAAAATTGTAATTTCACCAGTGCAGTAATGTACATCATCATCAAACAAAATATAATTAAATTTAGCTTTTTGCACACTAGCTTCATCGGTTTGTTCAGCCTCTGTTCTCTGTCATCTGAGTCCCCTCAGTTTCCCTCAACAGGGAAAGTGACCAGAACAGATAGACACTTGTCCCTGAATATGCCAAAGCTTACCCATGTAGCATTTTCCAATTGCATGGAAGTAACAATAAATGCCACGGTTATTCAGTAGCTTCAAGTCTCAAAGAGGTGCAGATCTTAGGTAGCAGGGCATACATGGCCATGGCCATTTTTTCTATTCCCATATTGGACATGAGCTTAAAGCAAAGAGCAAAATGGGAGCTGGGAATAGATATTTGCATTGCCCTCATAATTCAATTCTTTGTCATGTACTTAGAAATACCCTCAGCTCAGCTAGTAGTTTTTTTCTTTGTATTTATAAAATATACTAATCCTGTGGAATTATCTTACTAAAACTCTGGAAATATGAACTAGCTTAAGTTACACTCTGCCACAATCCAGCCTTAAAGGAACCACTGATATACATGCTCTTAATTTGGGCAAAAAACCCCAGTAATTTTGCAATGTAAACTTAGGCATCCAGAGCAACAATTCATTTATACAGTTCAAGAACAATTAGGGATGTAGTAGCATATGAATTTAGAAGCTGCTAAATTCATACAGATGCTACTAGTGTCTCACAGAAAAATGCATTCATAGAGACTGGTATTCCTTATTTAGTTCCCTCTTTGCTTGAAGTTTTTAGTGTGGATTACAATGATGAACTTGATATTCTGGTCAGTGGCTCTGCAGACTTCACTGTGAAAGTGTGGGCCTTATCAACAGGAACGTGCCTGAATACCCTTACTGGACACACAGAATGGGTCACTAAGGTGGGAATATTGATATATAATTAATCTCACACATTTATTTGCACTAAATTTGTAACACGTTCTAAATTTTTATTTCCTAATCCTAATCCTGCAGGTAGGTTTAGAATCTGAAGAACATCTGGAAATACTACAAAATAACATTTCAAGAGAAAAAATATTTAAGATGTAATTAAACCTTTCAGACTATTGAAGATATTTCAATTCCAAAGCAGCTGGGCTAATACTAGGAAACAGTGTTTTGATTCAAAGACTGAATAAAAACTGGTTCTGAAAAAAGATAGCTTTAAAACTTATGTAAAAATATAATGATCTTGATAACAAAAATCTCATCATGAAACAATATTTTTCCTCTGGTTATTTCAGAACTTGAAAGATGAGGGATGAAGTATGTATGTTTGCTTATTAGTACAGTAAATTGTCACTAGTAGGAACAAAAGAGTGTAAACTGTAGTTTTCCTTCAGTTGCTAAAAAGTATTTGTACTGCCTATATTCATGGGTACACTATGCAGGTGGTCAGTGAAATGAAAAATGTAAATGAAAATTTATTTATTTAACAGCATCAATATAAATCATTACCATCCTTCAATTACAGGTCGTTTTGCAGAAATGCAAAGTCAAATCTCTTATGCATAGTCCTGGGGATTATATTCTCCTAAGTGCAGATAAGTATGAAATCAAGGTATGTACCATATATCATGCATATATTATTTCGGTACATTGGGAAGCAAAAAGCTTGAGTAGTTTGCTGAAGTTTACAAACAATAGGATTTGTTTACAAACAATTGGATTTAGTTTTTCCCCACATTTCCTGCTTTGGAGGCTGCGTGCAGAACATGAAACTCTTTGGAAGCTAATTTTTCAATGCTTGCCTTAGCATTTAGTTTTAAACGATAGCTCTACAACAGTGGTAATGCAAAGAATTGGTGCTTCCAAGTTGTGACAGTGAAACAGGTAAATGCAAATACTGTTACTGTTGGGGACTTTGGGGTTGGAGAGTGCTGTAAGTTTGTGTCTATAGAACAGTTTCATAACTGAAACAGTTACATTTCTGTCCCAGTTGGATGGTTGATTGGTTTTTCCCCCCATTCTTTAAAGTACCTATTTACACTGGCAATTTCTTAGGCTAGAAACAACATGTGCTGCACTGTAAGACAAGTCACTTGAAAAAATTGATGTTTCTACCTGAAAAAGATAAATATTTCTGGAAAAAACTCATGCACACGTTTATCTGATGCTTGAAAAGAGACTGTGAGGCTTGCTCTATTTATGTAACAGTTTATAATGTGTATTTTTTATGGTCTTTAACTGTTTTCTAATTATAGATTTGGCCTATTGGAAGGGAAATAAACTGCAAATGCTTAAGAACATTGTCTGTTTCTGAAGACCGCAGCATCTCCCTACAGCCTAGGCTGCACTTTGATGGTAAATACATAGTGTGCAGTTCAGCACTAGGATTATACCAGTGGGACTTTGCCAGCTATGATATTCTCAGGTAAACCATTCAGTTTAGGATTCAGTCTTCATTAAATAAATAAGAAGTAGTTAACCAGTTTTACTAACTTACCTTAAATGTGGACCAAAAGAATGTTGAATAAAATCCTGGAAACATCTTGCTTTACACATATCGAGCAGTTTAATTCTAATTTTGTCATCTGATAATATGAATCGTTTCATTGCTGTTTTTGTTTCTGGCCACATGCTAATTCTCTTCCATATTTTCATTCTGTAAGCTGAAGTGGTTCAGTATAGACTTAAACCAGACTGCAGTGCTGTAGTTGTGAATGTGGAAATGTAGTGATGCAAAGCTAATGTTACCATGGAGACTGCTATACAGAGAACCAAGCAGGAATTTCTGGGGGTCCTTTGCTGGGACAAGAAATTAAAAAGTCTTTTTCCTTATAGCACCACTGATCTGTCACTCCTTCTAATGTTGTGGAATGACAGTGAAATCTGTCAGACTGCAGTGAGGGACTGAACATGATGGCATTCCATTTCCACATAAAGAATCAAGCTGTATGAGTTGGAAATGGTGGCATCAAAGATAGTAACTTACTAAAGAAAAAAAATGCATTTTAGAACTGCTAGCAGACTCCTTAATACAAATACCCTGAATAATTGTGGATATTTGAAAGATCTCCCGAAGTGCTTCTTATGAGTAAGAATAACTGAGTAATTTCACCTCTTAGTTTACTCTCCCATCTTTCAAAACAGAAAGATGGACTCTTACTGCTGAGAGCAGATTTTCATCCCCACATATTTTTGTGCCTCAGTTCTTTGCTTTATGTAATGCTATGATCAAACATGCAGGCAGTTGTGGAAGACTCAACTCTTCAGTTTCTGTTCCATTTTTATTTATTAAGGGAAGCCACCATCAAGGTGTTGGGGAACTAAACAATACTTTTATTTCTTCCCATGGTTAATTTAACATAAAACATCAGTAAAACAGCATTCTAAGGACTAGTCTTGGATGACTTATTGAACCTGGTTATCAAAAGAAGGCATGTCTCTGTTTTACTTCTGCCTTTTAGAGTAGTAATCAAAAGAATAATGGCAGCTTTTACCTCTTAGTGTAAAGATATTGAGGCTTGAAATCCATATGGAAATTTACTGTAAAACACAAGTACATTTGCTCTTTCATTTGTATGTAGAAATGGCTCTTTTTTTTCTCTTGTGCTCTGCAGAATAATCCCTTTCAAACCTTAGCCTTCACTTATGTTCAGATGGGTCTGTCCTGAATATATAAAGTCAGAAGTGAAACCATAGGCCTGACTGTAGCTAAAGTGTTCAGTTGCTTAATTTGAAAGATTTGCATCCAGTTCTTTCTAAATTACTTCAGAATGATGACTTTAGACACATTTTCTATAGACATACAGGATTCCCTTTAGTAATTCAAGCTCATGACAACATTGTAAGGGAGATTCTAACACTGTTTCCTTGTCTTCTAGGGTTATCAAACTTCCAGACTTCTCAAATGTATCGTTGCTGGGCTTTGGAGAGATATTTGCTCTACTGTTTGACAACAGATACCTGTACATAATGGACTTGAGGACAGAAAAACTGATAAGCCGCTGGCCTTTACCAGAATATAGAAAGTCAAAGAGAGGTTCAAGTTTCTTGGCTGGTGAAATGTCTTGGTTAAATGGACTAAATGGCCAAAATGATACAGGCTTGGTTTTTGCCACCAGTATGCCAGACCATAGTATCCATTTGGTGTTATGGAAAGAACATGGCTGAAAAGCTCACACATACAGAATCTTCAGGAATTTATGGCCTATCAGCAGTGTGTCCATAAAATGAGACTTTGCATGAACCAAAGTTGCACATCCAATGGTATCATCATGCAATGCACAATCATTTACTTTTATTTGGGCATTTGGGAATGGGTTGTTTTGGAAATAATGCAATGCAGCATGCTAACAGTATCCACCACAAAATTTTGTCTATATTCATGTTTAAATATACCTGTTTGGACTCTGAAGTATAGCTTGTAATGTTTAAACCGTTCAAATCTGCTACCAAGTCTGAAATCAAGTTGTGCTTGACCTGACTTCTGATCTTTTTTTTTTTTTATTGAAATGGAAGCTGAAGCTACTGTTTTAGAACCATAGGCTTTTGTACATCTAATAGCAAATACTGGTTGCAGTGCATGGCTGCTTAGCAAAAATGAGAAAACAGCAAACCCTCTCTCTCTCCAGAATCTTTCTCTTCAAAATGTTTTTCCATATGACAGCTTTAAATACTGAGCCTTTGAACCAGAAGAATCAAATGAGTCCTTTAACAAGTATTTGTCCACATATTTTTGTGCTATTTGACATGTACTTTAAAGCTGCATCTACATCACATGCTTTAGAAATGCTTGAGGTTGATCTACCTTCCTTCCTGCCTTCCCTCCCTCCCTCCCGCCTTAATGTCATTTTTTTTCACACAACTTGAAAAGGTGAGTTTTCATGAAGCTTGTGCTCGTGCCCTTCAGAGGACAAAACTGTCCAGCATTACTAGTGTGATTTTTTCTTCCCACTATTCAAGGAGACCTGATTTCATACTTAATACTAAATGAAGGCCACTATTCCCAAAGGTATGTGGTATGAGTTACAACAATGAAGGGGAGTTTTCATATGCAAGAATCAGTATTTGAGGATGCCGTAGGAGTAGCTTAAAGTCACAGAGGAGCAGTCTCTAAAATACAGAGCCAGACTTTTAAGCATTCAGTTTTTTCACCTTTAGTCACATCAATTTACTTTGAAAAATGTTGTCTGTACTCAAGGATTTTATTAACCAGAAGCCAAATTCACAACTCTCAATTCAAACTGCACTGTGTGGGGACATAAATGATGAGCTCACAAAGGTGAGCTTTTGTTGTCTCACTCCCAAGTGAAGAAAGCTTCCATGAAGAAGAATGTTTTCAATAACTTCAGTAACTTGTCTTGAAACCCAGTTCTCAGCATTCCTAATGTGGGAGTAACATAACAGTATCATTAAGATGTGTGCTTCTAAAGGAACCACCTATACAGCACTGCATTAAGTTTGAAAGATTAAACAGAGGCCTGCCAGAAATGTCCTTGTTTCCAAATCAGCAAAGCAGGAAATCTTGGTTAACTACTTCTTTTAGTGACCTTGACTATACAGAGTCCACAGAGAGGTGGAGCACAAGATGGCTGAGAAACACACCCAGGCCAAGCCCTCCAGACGGGAAGGTGTGGTGGGCATGGGATGCGGAGGCACTGCTACTGTCTCCAGCTAACTAGTGAGCTATAAAGAAAACTGTGTCAGACTCATTTTGGCATCTTGCAGCAAGACAATAGTTAATGGTTCTTGTGATGAGAGGAATTCTCCACAGTGAGTCTAGTTTAAGACTGAAACAGGTTGCCCAGCCTTCCTAGACAAAGCCCTGAGCACACCATGCTATAAGCAGGGAGCTGGACTTTCAGATGCCCTTTCTAAATGGCAAGTCTGAAATTCTTAATGGACCTGTTGCCGTACAAGATTGTATGACTGACAGGAGCAGGCATTTCAGATCCTAATACAGCTGCAAGTTTGTTTATGATACAGTCTGGGAGATGCTGCAATCACTGTGAATCGAAGTAGAAGTTCCCTTTGGACATTGCTAATGATACTATTCCACTAATGACAGAGCTCTTTAAGGGCACAGATATGTACCACTACCAAATAGATAAAGGAATGAAAGCATGACACTAATGCAGAAATTTTAAAAATCATACTTGCTCTCACACACACTTCCGTCTGTCAGACACCACTGTCAGGCTATCGCTGCCTTCAGATGTGCCTTCAGTAGGAAGGCTGTAGTATAATGTGACAACATATGCAATGCATGTAGTTCTGGGGTTTTATCAAACAGAAACTGAAACTGTGAAACTGAAACTGTGAAACAAAAATGAGCAAATGGTTTTTCTGTTTGCTTTGGTTTCCATCTGGCCCATCAGCAAGTCACTACTTAGCACTATTTCCAGATAGAGTTAAGAAAAAATGCAGCTTCTGTACCCTTACACCTACCAAGGAAGCAATGTAATTCAACTTACCCATCACATAAAGGACTAAAATCCAACTTGTGTCTAAATTTCACAAAATATTTTCCTACGAGGCTTCAAGGTGCCAGAAAAAACCCCAACAAAATATTACATTTCATAAAAGTTGTTTGGCCATCTATTTTTTCCTCCTTGAAATAGGTTCTTTTTGGTTCACAAAAGTATCTTTTTCATTAAGATGAATCTCTCTCCCTTGCCTCTATTAAAGCTTGTTGACACAACTCAGCATTTAGCACTTTAGTAATTCAGGAATACGTGCAATGACTCTTCTCAAACTTACATGTCTCCAAAGCCCAGTTGAACAAGACATTCTTTATCAGCAAAACTCCAATGGCTGTGTTTAGTGTTACAATCCATCACATCTTTAACATATACTATTTCCAAGAACTATTTCCCTTTCAGTAAGGGGTAATTTTTTACAACTGAAAGGAAGATTGTACTCAATTACTTGTCTTTTACTCATATTGATCCATACAAATTTAGTACCCAGTGACATACAAACTGCAATAATTAAGCAATGCTACCTTTATACTAATGATTGTATTTGAACTTTTTGTACATAGGTTGAAAACTATTTTGCATTATTTGAATCAGTTGACAAATACTGATTTTTATTATTAACTGAAAACAAATTGTACATTTCCCAGAAGAGATGCTACAATCTGCATTGACCCTTAATATCATCATTAAGTGATTCATGGCTTTGCTATATATTCCCTAAATAATTGCAGAAAAATGTAGACTCCATGTGAAAATCAATGTAATGTGATTTTTAAATTATATTCTCTGTCTTCCCACAATACAGGTAGCCCTCCACTTTCACTCTTTATAACTGAGGTTTCAATTTTGAGTTTGCAGCATGGTTTGAGATAGAACCTTGTTAACATTCATGATTAATGATGAGTTATATCTCCACAGTGTTGTATCCCTGATGAGAGATTCTCTGGGAAGGTTTCCTTGAAGGCCCTTCCGACAGTGATAAATGAGGGCAACATCCATGGGAACATACACGCTCTTCCCATAAGCACGTAGGACAGAATGGACTGAAGTCTGGATCACCTTTCGTGGATCAACTATCATTTTCCTGGGATTCATTACATTTTTCCTGTCAGGCTCTCTGTATACATGCTGTAGTATGTTAACTCCTGGCACAGTATTCCAAGATGAAATGTTGAACGTGTGAGAAGATACGGCTTCTGGGAAGATATGGTTCTCAAAGAGGAAAACACTAGCCCCTGGGTTTTCTTCCTGAAGACTGTTCATCATTGTTTTCCAGTCTGGGTGTTTAAGGGGAAGAATTATTTCATCAGCATCATTAAGGACCACAAACTTGCTCCTTTCCATGTTATGGTATATACAGTCATTTAGAGCTGTGATTTGTCCATAGTAGCCAATGTGTGTCCCGTCTTGCATGAAGCGCCATGCAGAAGAAACCCTGAGGTGTGAGTTTATTGGCCAGGGAATTACCTCAACAGTTCCTTCTTCTACATAAAACTTCAAGACTTTCTCCATCAGATGGCTGCAGTTGTTCTTATAGATCACCACTTTCTGTACTCCAAGAATCTTATACATTTCCATACTCTGTATAAACTGCAAGACATTGTTGTAGTTTCCAAACATGGCAGAAATGCACACGGTGAAGTCAACAGAAGAGGTCTCAGGCTTGCGATTTTTAATTTCAAACCTCAGCAGCTGGTCAATATTTCCATATGGAGACTGATGAATTGATACATGTGTTGGATCACAATTTTTAGGTTCTAAACAAACTATATCTGTTGCACCATAAGGGAATCCAAATCTATCTGAGTGAACATCAATTTTTGCTTTTGATACATATATCTTTCCATTGGCCTGACAGCAGAACCAGCAGTACAGTTGTTTTACATCTTCATGGTGAACTATCCCAATCAGACGAGTGACTTTGCTTTCTCTGTCATCAAAGTATGGGGATATAATAAAAGTTTTGTTACCTTCTAATGCTGTTATTGTGCTAATGGCAATTTTCCCTCTACATCTTCCACCTTCTTGAATTACTTTTGGCTGATGAGAAAGTCTCTGTAACTTCAGATAAGAAACTGCAAGCATTGAAGTTACAGTCATAATGCACACAGCAGCAGCAAAGTAAAGTTTTTTCCCAGCACACATCATTTTGAACGGATCTAAATGTCCATGCAAATTTCTTTATCCTTGTAATTTATGCTGCCTTATCTGCAGAAAAGAAAAGGCAGTATGAGATAATACTCACAATCATTGCTCAAGAATTTCACAAACAGGATGAGGGTAAGTCTCTGTCATGGTGCACTGACTTACTCAGAGACCCAGCTACTGTGCTTTTATGAAAATCTAGTTACAGAACATGCATTTAATGATATGTATGATACGTGACACTCTGAATGCCTCTATTTGTCAGATGTGTGGAGAAGTTTCTCTACATGGAGGGTTCTGCAGAATATAACAGGTCTATATACAGCAATACAAGGAGAATTTTTTTTTTCAAGAATCCAAATTTTAGAATATCCAATTTAATAACTAGGCAGTAATTCTTAAAGCAAAGCAAAACTTTTTTTTTCCACTGAGGCAGTGTGTATGTAAATTACGTTTTAAAAAACCAAACTCAACCAGACTTCTCACAGACAAGCTAGAGGCAGATAAATTAAATGTATATAGAATTAATCAAGTTCATAATAAATATGCTAATTGGGGATTACACATGACGGTCCAGATATAAGCCCTAATGTATGGATTCCCTAACTTGCAGATCACTAGAGAAGAAACCATACACACAGAGGAAAGTCAATTCATACAATGCAACAAAAGCAGGTGAAATCAATGCAGGTATAAAACTCAGTTTGCCACTCTACCCCACGTAACCCTGTACGAGGCAGGAGTTGCAGGAAAGGCCATCTCATATTAATGCTTACTAGAGATCTGGGCCTCTTTACAATGGATCAATGCTGTCTTAGCTCCTGGCATGATTTGGGGGTTCGGGCTTAAAACTCTTGCTGCTGCAGGTACAGGTAGGCAGTCCTGAGTGACTGGATGACCAAAGTCTTTAGCAGCATTTGTGCTAGCAAGTGTTAATGCCTGAATGGGAGTTTATGGCACTCTCAAAGCACTAATTTCTGCAAGTGGAGCCTAGAGGAAAGTGTTTTCTACAAATTCACCTTTAGGTATTCAAATATGATCCATAAATAGAAAAGTGACAGCAAGTCTCCTAAAAGGCCTGCTTGTACCACAGAGATTCTTGGGGAAAAAAAGTGTCCCAGATTAATTAAATTCATGTCAGATTAGAAAATTGCATTGGTAGAAGAGAGTTTCCCCAATTGCCAGCAGGAAGTGTGGAGTAAAATGACAGGATGGAATGAACTGATGCTATTGCAAAAGATGACAAAAATGTTTCTAGCAGGCGAAAAATAATTGTCTGTGCCCTCAAAATAATGTACTGTATTTTAACAATTGCTATTTCATGAAAAAGTGAATTAGGGAGAACCACAGTCACAACACACCCCTGAAAATGTCCCATATGCCAAGGCTGATGTGATTTACAGCAGACTTTGCTAGCTACCAAGAAATCTCTCTTCTGCAAAGAAACCAAGTGTTTCTCTGCAGAAGAGAATAGTTATAGGGGCACCAAAAATCTCACTGCATCACTAGGCACAAAGCAGAAAAGAAGCAGCAGAAAGCACTGACTCTTCTATCTCTGAAATGAAGATAGTATCCCCATAAGTCCTTAAAATGAGAACAGAACAGCAAATACATAGCAAGAATCTGCCATTGCTGTATGACTTCTAGCTGGAGATTTGTGACTGAAAACAACTCAAACTTTTTAAGTCTTTTTATGATACGTTCTAAAGTACAGGTTTCCCCCAAGCCTTCTTATTCCAAGGATGTTATATATTTTAGCATTCTTACAAAGAGATGGTCACATTTAACATTTTCCCCCTTGTTTTTATCTATTTATGACTTAAAATATTGATCTATCTTATAGAATAAATATTTTTTTAATTAAAGAAATATCAAAACACATCAACAGTAAATAACAAAATAAATTTATTACCTGTACCTGTTCTTTCTTCTACTTTTTCTAGCAATAAATAACTAACAAGAAAAAAATATGTCTTTTCAATTGCATTTTGAACAGCAAACAGCGGAAAGGAAAAAGTACCTTTTAAAGTAGATAGCAGAGTGAGGTTCTGTTCAGTCCTCCATTCATTTTTTGCTAAAGTAATCTACTAATTGTTTATTTTAAACAGATAAATACTTTTAAGGTAAATGGTAATAATTGTTCAATACAGAACAATACTGTGAGGAGAAACACTGGTACAATACCTAAGATACTTCCTGGCACATTTTATTTCCCATAGCTGTTGCTCTTCTAATGTCAGTAACAGCAGCCACACCTACCAGAAAAACAAGTTTTCCTTCTCTTGAGCAAAGCACACAGCTGTGTTGCAAGAACTTAATTTAAATTACAAGTGAGTACGGAGTTGCTGAAGAAAATCAAACATTTTGCATGGATTTTTTAAGGCTACTTAAGTTTTCTTCTCAAAATTAATCTTGCATGTTGATATAAACCCAGTTCACACACATACTTAAGAAGAAAAGAACTAGAAAAATACACTATATATACTTGCATTTCTTGGACAAACATTTTTTTCATGACGTACTATAAGGCCTAGTTAGAACATGTAGATACAAATTCTGGTTAGGAACTGTGAGAGAGTGCTGAAACAACAGCGAGTTCTAGAAGCTAAGAAAAAGAGCAAAATCAAGAGGTCAAAGACACATCAGAACACTGAATCTTAAAGAAAAGAAATACGTACAATTTGATGAGTGAAATTCATGGTTTCCGCAACATAACTCATTAATTTTGCTCTCCTGAAATAAACAGCACAAATATGTAGTCATAAAACACATTATGTCAGTATAATTAAGAACACTACATTTATACTTCCTCACTATAAAAAGGGTGAAATGGCAAATTTTAACTTCAAAGGTATGCTTTCAGCATATTTAAATACTCTTCTTTTATAGTGACAATTCATTTTGATTTTGCATTTTTAAATTCCAATTAATATGCAAGTAAGCATGTCACAAATGATGCAGATTTGCTTTAATACTAAATTTAGCTAATGGTATCAATGGCTTCTTTGCAGTATTCCACTTAACGGTAAACAGACTTTCTTACTCTCCACCACCCTGACAGACTGTAGTGATATCACCTCCTCATCTTCATTTTCATTACCTTTTCATTCAACAAAAGAGTTGAATGAAAGGTAAAACCATATCATAACAAACAGTTTTCCTTCGCCCAGTGTTTCTCTGCAGCTGGCCCAGTTTCCATTACTCTCTAGTACAAGAGACCGGAAATGCCTGTACCTTATCCATTTGTATGTGGCAAGTTAACATGCCCTCATCATTGTTGGAAATTTTCTTTCTTAATGTGTGCTAGGATTTCATTTTTTGGAGATGCAACATATTGCATCAATACATCTGAGCTTGTCATCAGCCTACAATTGACATATCTGCCCAGTCAGTCAGGCAAGTGCAGTTACACAATGTTTTCTTCCGCAGCAAGGTCATAATAAAGAGCTCTTGTCACGGTTAGAATCATGGAATGGCTTGGGTTGGACAGGACTTTAAAATATCTAGTCCCAATCCCCTTGCTGTAGGTGAGACATCTTTCACTAGATTGAGCTGCTCAAATTAATCATGTCTCTCCTTATTTCAGTGGTCACAGTCTTGCTAAAATTTACTCTAAAACCTTGCACAGGATCAAGAGTACACTTACAAACTTTCATATATTTAAATAATCTTTTTTTCCCCATCCTAAACCAAGGAATCACTCATGCTTTAGCCACACTGTACCGCTATGCTCACAAACACATTTATTAATCTCCCATTACAGGTTCTTTCAATATCTTGTCTTTTTAGAATTTTGAAATTACTTTTTTTTTTGCATTGCCTTCAAATTGGATATTATGTTTACCTTTGCTGTCCAACTTCTATTTTCAGACCGTCTTTTCCAACATCTTTCTAAAACCCTCCACAACTAGCACCGTCCTAACTAAAAGCTGGTACCAATTGCTAATTTAGTTCAAGAGTCATTCCTGAGTAATAATTAATCTCCCTCACATCCTCTATGCATTGTGGCCTTCCTTTGTAATTTGTTTTGTTCACATGCAGACAGCTGACAACTATTTATGCTGCTCATTTCAGTATCTTGACAATGAATACCTTGTATTAAGTTTTTCATAACTCTCATCTTATTACTTTATCTCCCAGTCTAGGGTAAGGATAGAGGGCAAAGGACAAGAGGTGACTGCAGAGTTTGAGTTGCTAACATGAAGTATTAGCTTCAGCAGTATAAGAACAATAAACAACCTAATCCTTGTTTATTCAGGGTCTAACTAGACCTCCACTAGAAAAACAGCCTTAAAAAAAATTACCATTTTTGAAAAATATTATTCTCTATCCTTTAGTTTGATTTTTATCAAAGGCAAAACCACAGATCACTATGTTATTAACACAGTGTTAATATTAACAAATATGAACAATAACTTACCATCTTTATCTCAATTGGCTGTTGTTAATCTTTTGATAGCTTACTTTTTTCAGAAAGGTTCTTTGACACACCAGATGTCCTTCCTCTTTTGTAAGATCCAAAGCATATTGTTTGAAGGATTAAATTGAAGACAGTATTTTTCCAGTAATAAAATACTACTCTAAAAAAATTAAAAGTGTCTATTTCTATTCTAAATATAAGGACAGTAAGCCAGAACAAAATACAGTGCTCTCATACAGTTGTTGTACAACAATATACACTTGCTGTACTTATTTTGTGCCATTAGAACGGACAAACCCCACACTTCCGGGTACACACTCAGAAACTTCTCCATTATAATCTGCTGTACATCCCTAAGCCAAACTCCTCCTATTGTAAACAGTTAAACTTTGTGCCCTTTGAAAATCAAACAGATTGGGCAAAACAAAAACTGCATGACATTTAAAAGACTGTTATTTCAAATTTTTCTTTCACACTGTACTTTTTTAGCTGGGACTGAGATAATTTTCTTCCTAATAGCTAGCAGGGTGCTGTGTTTTGTGACCAAAGAAAGTGCTTCAAACAAACTGATGTTTAGCTATCACTGAACAGTACTCACACAGAGTCAAAGCAATTTCTGTTTCTCCTTTGGCTTCTATCCCAGGAGGTGGATGGCACAAAAAGTTTGCATGGAACACAGCTGGGACTTCTGAACCAAACCAACCAAAGGCCTATTCCACACCATATGATGCTATGCTCAACCATCTAAACTGGGTGAAGAAGTAGAAAGGGGGAAACACGCAACATGACAGCATATGGTTTCCCAAGTCAGCGCTAAACCTGACCACGTCCTGCTTTCCTGGAAATGGCTAGAAACGTGCCTGCTAAGGGGACATAATGGATAGATGACACATTCCGTTTTGCATTCTGCTTTGCTTTACCTTTTAAACTGTCTTTATTTCTGGGAAAACCCACAGGATTTGCCACGTTCACCCTTCTGATTCTACCCCCATCCCAGTGCAAGAAGAAGGGTGAGGCTTGAGCTGCCTACTCCGATTAACTCACAACATACACTGGAACTATGCTTTGGAGGAGTTTTGCATTCTTCAAATCTAAAGTTAATCTCCACCCTTAGTACCAATTCAGACAGAAACTCAGAAAACCTGGTTTGGACAATTAATAGGTACCTTTAACTTACCTTTAAGCGGTTAACCCCACTAGTGAAAAATAATGCCACAGCTGATCACCATCCTACTATTTCTTGAGTGGAAATAAAATCCCGAATCTGTCGCTCCTCTCCCGCGAGCGCTGCCAGTCACAGGACCCCGAGCAGGTGCCGCTGCCTGAGCTCCACTACGGTGCGGGCAGGTTGAGCGCGCCCGGCTTCCCGTCCCGCGGGACCCGCCCTTCCCCGCGCTGGGTGCGCAGCGCCCCGCCGCCGCCCGAGTCCCGTGCGAGCACCGCCGCGAAAGCCGCGCGGAGCTGGGTCGGCGCTACTGGAACCCTCGCGTCTCGTACCTGGCTCCCTCTGCGGTACCGACAGAAGCAACCGCAACACGCTTCTAGGGCCCGGGGCTGGCGGGAGCGCTCCGTCCCCTCACCTCCCGCCCGGGAAGGCGGCGGCCGCGGCGGCGGCTATGGCCATGGAGACCCCGCGAACCCCCGCCCCGGCCGTATTTCAGGTCGAGCCCCCGCCCGGCGTGGTCCAGATGGGGCCGCTCGCTCTTGGGGCGGCTGCTCGTCGCTTCGAACCGTGGTGGTGCCTCTGCGCGGCTTGCGGTGCACGGCATCGGCACCGACGGTCGGCGAGCGGCCCCACCGGAGCGCGGCTCCAAAGGTCTCGTTCGGCGAGCGACGGGGAATTGGCCTCGGCCGGAGACCCCCCGGGGCGGGCCGCGGCCTTGCCCGCCACGCCTCTGGCCTCTCCCGCCATTTTCCCAGGTTCCCCGAGGCATCGGTGACGGAGGCCCCATGTAAGACCGCGAACGGGGCAACCCGGCCGCCGCGGGACGCTAACGCGCGTCAGCGGCAGGGTCGCCGGTCCGTGCCGGCGGCGCATTTTGGGGAGCAGAACCTGCCTATCCGGCCGCAGATCCGGACGCCAACGGCTCCGGAGCGCTGATTACCCAGGTGCACATGCTGTGCGCCGGGGGGAAAGCTCCCACACGCCACATCCTGGAAATGAACGGCATAGATGGCACAAGTGCAAAAGAAGGACATCAGCAGTGGTGCACTGTTCTCGAGGAGGTCTCCGGATTCGTCCCCGATGCCTAACTGTCAAATTAACTTGTGTAAAATGGAGAAACACAAACTGGCCGTTATATTTTCAAAATGCAAGTCAATTTCAAAAAAGTACAGGGAAATTGATAATTACACAATGATAAAAACTCCAAAAATGGAGTCCTGTCTACTTTTAGAGATAGACATGATAGCTGAATCATTTCTACTATAAAATACAAGGTTGGAATTCGTAGGAATTCTGTGGTGGGATTTTCTTTTCTACTGCCAAAGGCCGTAAGTTATGGACCTTTGTTCCAGTTATAGAGATCTTCCACAGAGAGTGTCTTTATTTCTGGGGAGAACACAGAGTAAAATGCTTATTACAATGAAATGCTTTAAAATGTAATTCTTACATTTAAAATTGTAGCATACCCAATACAGTTCTCTTTCAGAGCCAAAGCTGTGTATCTCCAAAGGGATGTATCCTTGTTAAGAGGTATGTCACACCAGTTTCCTGCAAAGACATGTAAACAGTGCTATTAGGCGCTTCCCAACCATGTGCAAATACCTGAAAAAATAGTAGACTGAGGCCTCAACCACCCTGTGTGGACCAAATATTTTTTTCCCATTTGAAAGTGTCTTTCCTAGATCCACTGATCCAGTTCACAAAACAAATGCATTACCCTCACTGCAAAAAAATTCTTCTCTATATCTAGTCTGAATCAACCTTCTTTTAGTTTTAAACTATAATCTGTTCTCCAATCAGGCGTCACTTAAAAAATCTGTCCCTATCTTTCTTGTAAGTCCCCTTCAAGTACTGAGAGGTGGCAATAACATCTCCTTGGCACATCTTCTCTGGGCTAAACAATTCCATCTGTCTCAGCCTTTCCTTTTAGCTGAGGTGATCCAGCCCTCTGATTATTCTTGTGGCTCTTCTCTGGACCCACTGCAACAGGTTCACATCTTTCCTATACCACGAACTTGAGAGCTGGATGAAGCACTCCACGTGAGGTCTCACAAGAGCTGAGTGGAGGGGCAGAATGACCTCTGTCCCCTGCTGTCCACACTGCTTTTGATGCAGCCCAGGACGGCTTCTGAGCCACCAGCACGCATGGCCAGAACATGTCCAGCCTCTCATACACCAGCACCCCCAAGTCCTTCTCAGCAGAGTTTCTCTTGATCTTTTCATTAGAATTATGTCAGCCCGAGCCTCTCATCAAGCTTGTCCAGGCCCCAGTCTTCAGGTGTGGCCACTGCATCACTCTGGCGTCATCTGCAAACCTGCTGAGTTAAATTTGAAGTGCAAAGAAATTTAAATTTGTCTCTACTTCTTTGGACTTTCAAAATCTCACTTGAAAAAGCTGCAAATTTGGAGGCTTTTTCAATTTTATCCTAGAAATGTTGATTCTGTTGTATTTATACTACTAAATGGCTAGACTCTCTGCTCTATAAAGTCTGTTCAAGTATATTACCATTCGTTCACAAATAAAACATGCATGCTGCTTTTGAGCTAAAACATTCCTTCTGTACCTCCCCTTTTTCAGAATATTTTATTGTCAACAGCATACATACCCTGCACATTTTTAAACTTACAACCAAATGTTATTACTGTTGTAGTAAACAAACGTTTTTTACATTAAAGTATTTAATTAGCAAAACAATCATTATTATCAATGTAACAAACTGAAAAATGCAGCAACTCGATACAAGACTGAGGTAACAAAATACTTTGCCAAAAACCTAGATTCCAACACCAGAGTTCTTACAGGTGAGACAGTTCACAAGAATTTTAGAAAGAATCCTTTACACAAATGGCATGCAGTGGACTGCTGGAAAATACAGCCAAAAATAGTGCAACAGCTTCCACACAAAACAAACCAAAATGTTGAAATTGATTCACATTATAGTGTGACAAGTCAGTCTCACTTTGAAAACTAGTTTCTTTGCCTCATTTTAGTGCTATTTGGAAAAATATGCATTTTGGCACTAAATTACATTAAAATTAAATAATTAAATAAATAAATAATAATTAAATAATAAAAAGAAAAATCAATTAAATAAATTAATACATTAAATAAACGAATAATATTACCTATAGTTATTTCATCTTCACAATTCTGAAAATGGCAATTCTGTTATAATGTTTACTTTTACAGAACTATTGTAGTTGTTGTTCTCTTTGATGGAGGAGAACTTGTATGGTTTGTGATTTTTTTTGGTGGAAATGCAGTAACAATCAGTGGCGATAGGCAACCTTTTGTTTTACAATAGCAGCCTTCAATTAACCATAGCAGTACCTGGTAATAGCAAATGGTACCAAATGGTATCATAACACCTCTAATCAGCAGCTACAAACTGTTTATTACTTATTCAAAATTGGTGTAAGATGTTTTACTAATATTCTTTCACTGCCATCAATCTGAATTTCTCAATACTCTGCAGCAATTTCACAATTGTGCTATGCGGAAAAGACTGTAAATCTCATATTGATGACTAATCACAAAAATCCACATGTGTAGAGTAATTCAGACTATATCATAGCCTAACAGTCTGAAGTAATTTACTGCTGACAGGATGTTACCACATTCAAAAGCTTCTATACCATCTCTAATGGCGTTCGATACTCTGCCCTTGCAGATAACCATGTATTTCCTAGTTCAAAGTTGTCTTAAGTTAGCAAAGAAAGAGAAAAACAATACAAATATATTTTTAATTACCACTCTTTTCATAGTTATCAAATAAATTTTGTCAACTTTACATATGCTTTCCCATGTCCCAGGATCTAAATGCAGTTGTTATCAGGAACTGTTTTTCTTGAAAACCTGGTATAATCTAAGGCTTTCAGGATTGTAACATGAACTCTTAAAAGAACAATAAATTTACTTTTGACCTTCATTTAAAAAAGAGTTGGCTTTTTCTCCTTGTTGTTAGAGAAGTTTCAAAATTAAAATGTAGAAAATCATGAAGTCCACAGAATACATACTGCTAATGCCAGGGAGCTTGTTCTAGTAGAGGTTCTGTTCACTTAAACTGACTTTCATGGTGTTCCTGGTTTGTAAGTTAGAGGCTGACTTGCAAATTTCTCCTCTACACAATCTTAGGAAAGTCAGAAGAGGTTTTCTGGTGATTGATGAAGTCGAAATAATGATGCTACATAGCAAAAGAGTTTGAAAAAGTGATGAATTTAACATATGAACAGAAAACGATTCTGACTGCAGGAGTGCCAGGGTACAGCAGGAATACAGCACAGAGAGCGTTCCTTCGGAGAAGAAGGTCCAGTTACACTTCTTTTGTTGTTCATTTATTCTCTGGATATTGATGTGGAGACTTCTTTGTACTTGCTCCACTGCTGGACAGTCTTTCACTGCCACCATGATTTTATAATAGCAGTACCATATACCAGTACTAATGTCCTGAAGTCACAACACATACTGGAATTGAATGGAGCCAAGTCGTCCACAGAAGGACAGAACAGAAACAATGATATGGAGTCATTCTGAGGAGCCAGGACCACGTGATATAAAACACCTGATTACCTGCTTCCCTATGCTAAGGGATTTGAAATGAACAGTGTTCAGACTGAACCAAAACACCAAATTTATGAGCAACTATGCATTGGTAAAAGAATGAAAGACAAACTTCAGCACAACATAAATTTAAACAGCCTTAAATCTACTACCAGTGTATTCCTGAGCAAAATAACTGAATGAAAAAGAAATCCAACTGTCCTGTGCCAAAATACATTTTTCCCAAATAGCTCAAATATGAACAGCATATTGTCCAGAGATTTGATAGAAAATTTGAGGCAGCCACATTGCCAAGCAACTCAGTGCACTTAGGTTATAAAAATGTTGTTCCACAATTTTCTATTCTAATTGACACTTTGGAGCAAGTTAACACTGTCAATCATTCTGTGCATTAGAAAGAACTGAAACCCAACATGGGCCAAATATTCTTCAGTCACACAAAGCAGCTTAACAATAAAAAGAACCATTTGAAAAAGAACAGGCAGAAGATATAATGCTCAGTTTGCGGCCAAATATCAGTTCATGCAGTCTCTGACCACAAATAGTTGAGGGCTCTAGAATCCTGCAGGAGTGCGGATTAATCTTCTGTCCGTCTAACTTGTCTGCTTTCACTCAGTGCATGAGACTTTATCTGGTCCTAGGGATAACATTCACTTTCTGCTTTTAAAAGCTGTGTCAGAATCACTTTCAAGTTACATGGGAAAGTGCTGAAATATCTGTGGCTGGCTCATGTCAGAAAAACCATTCTCCTCTTCCTCCTTAGAGAACAATAACCTGTTTCTTCGGTTTGGCACTTGAAGTCACACCAGGTAGGAGAGGAAATTATTCGAATGACATTAGATTAGCAGGTACCTAGAAGAGATTGTAAATTGAATCATTACATTTGCGAAAGATCTCTAAGATCATTGAGTCCATCCCAGTATGGTTGCTTTCCTTTTCCATGAGACAGTCCCTTCTAAAGAATAGATGAGGTTATCTTGCTTGAAGCAACTGAGAGTAGAGGTTATATGCTCCTAAGGTGACCAAACCAATAGCTAGACCTGCACAAAACCTGATTTGATGGGAATTCTCTAATTTTAAATAATCTTTCTTTCTCCCACTGAAAAAAAATTGATCAGCATACAGAATGAGGAATTATGTCTGTCCCCACAGGAAGGTGTGTGCACACAGATTGAAAGAGCTTTTCTAGTAAGGATTTTCTGGAAAATAGGAAAAAGTGGGTAGAAATACCTTACCTGAGGCTTGTTGCTTTTGCACGCGTCATCCAGATGTTTATGCCATAGTATTGCATGAAACCTTGAGCCAGTCTGAAACTTGTAAACATTGCCTACAAATATAAGAAAATGAAAGACTCAGAACTGACAGACAGACATATAGTTTCAAAGGACTCTGATTTCTGTGCAGAAGCCAAAGTCCTGAATTAAACTCTTAAATTAATTTGCACCTCAAATGCTCAAACATGATGCTGCTAATATAAGAGAGACCATGTGAGCCATGTTACCCAGCAATTCTTGGGTGAAGCAAGTATGAGAACATATGTGGTCTCATAGGCAGAAAGGCTGAATTACAGCCACAGAAAAGACCATGTAGGTCGGTGTGCGGCAAGAAAACAAAGAACACTTAGTAATAAGAGAACAAAGCCCGCTCGGTTAAGAAGAACAAGAACTATTCAGTCAAGGCAGGAGAGATGTAACAAAGTTTCTAAAATGTAACAGGGAGCAGAACCTCAGCAGTTATCAGAAAAAACTGTTATACAAGCACTTGATTTAAAGGAAAAAGGCTGACGTGTATACTAGGAATGCAATCCCTTATATTGTTGGTTAACAGACGCGTCAACAGTTACCGTATTGGCTATCCAGAAACATGATATTCTAATTTGATACTGAAAATATTATAAAGCTATATACACTTTTAATAAGTGTTTCTGGTTATACCACAAATGGGGACTGTGCATCATTCATACGCTGCAGGTCAGATCTAATTTAATCCTGGCTTTCTTCTCATCAAGGCTTCTGTAAACTTAGTTTTCTTCAATGTCCTACTGCAAACTGTTTCCTGCAATCAAATACTTTGTGCATTTTAGTTAACTCCCAGATGATGCACTTCATATTTTGGTGCTGGATATGGAGTCCCAGGTAGATGGGACTCCATATCCAGCAGCAAAGCTGACAACGTGGAAACTGAAGAAAGCCTCAAGAACCTATAAGCAGCCACTCAAAGTGCAAAATAACTCCAGGAGTTTTCTTATTTTTTGAAGTTTAATGAAGGGAAATTAGTTATGGCACTGCAAAATAAATTATTAAAAAGTAATAATTACTTAGCAGACTTATTTTGGTAAATGGTTTGATATTTTAATTGACCTCAGTGTAAGTCAAGATTTTATATTGACTGATTTTAAGGAAGCTATTCAGAGACTTGTAGATCAATGTATGGCGATACATGGATGGGCTGCAATCTCATATTAGCTGAGGAATTTCTGTGAAATTTATAGTAACTGTCAAAAGAAATGAATCTCTGCAGGCAGCACAGGAGAACCACGGCATATTTTAGAAGTACGTTCCATTTAATTTGTACCTTCCCGGGAAAATTCTGTATTGAAGGTCTCCCTCTTCAGTCTTTTATGAGTGCCACTGCAAGTTCTGTAATCTACAAACTCATTAATAGATATTAATCTACTTCCTGTCACAGAAATGTAATGCAGACATTGTCCATCTTGCAATATCTACCTTTGTCAGGGTTATTTAGCTGGAAAATATCAGGATGCTCTGGGTCATCAGGCAGTGCCACCATCCAGCCTGCAATGGAGACTTTTTTCCCAGGTGTAGATTTATACTGGAAAAGACAGACAAATCGGTCATAGCTGAGACTGTAGCAGAGATTAACTTTTGACTGTAGAAGTTGTGCAGAAATATGGCTTAGCCTGGAACAGAAAGTACACTTTGGATGCCCTTCCAGATCTACTTATGAGTATTCAATTTTTGGTTTTAGAATAAATTTAAAGCTTACATGTTTTCTTTCAGTGCCTCTTAAAGCTTTTGCTCCAAAGTACAGAAGAGTTGATCCTGAAAGCATGACCCAGTATCTAGTCCATGAGGAGAGCTGAATGAAAAAGGAAAAAAATTAGGAAAACCTCTGCATATCGCTGACATTTCAGAAATTTATTCACAGGCAAGTCCAAGTGCTACCAAAGTTAATTCTAGAAGCAGGGAATGGAGATAAAGAGTGTCTCCTGGTGTAAATCAGCTCAGCTACCTAAAGCTTAATGGCTGGCTGTGAATACAAGCCTTCTTTGTTGGGTATCTCATGAAAATATCAGTAATGATTGTTTAGAGAAGAATAGTGTGCAGCCTTCTGCTGTACAGATCTTAGACTTTTGATTAAAAAAAATTATTGAGTTGACTCTGCAATTCAGTTCTTCAAATCTTTTCGCTCTGAACTGAACTGGGTTGCATGTGAAATACATCAATCAACCCTACAGAAAGCAAATACATTATCAAATGCATAGGACTAGAACCATGTGAAACCCTTGAATTCAGGTTAACTATGAATTGCCATGACTTTGATGCTAAGGGGGCTGCCCTGCAGCCTTTCCATCTTAATGCCGTGTCTCAAAAGCACCAAAATATATTGCAGAAATATATTCAATTGAATTTGTACCATCCCTTGAAAATTCCATACTGAAGATCTCCCTCTTCAGTCTTTTATGAGTGTCACTGCAAGTTCTGTAATCTAGAAGCTCATTAATATATATTAATCTACTTCCTGTCACAGAAATGTAATGCAGACATTGTCCATCTTGCAATATCTGCCTTTGTCAGGCTTATTTAGCTGGAAAGTATCAGGATGCTCTGAGTCACCTGGCAGTGCCACAAGATTTATTTCTGCCCTCACGACACTGCTTGCTAGTTACACAATTGCTTCATTCCTGCTCTGCTGTCACAGCTAGAAACATGACTTGCAAACTGATGTATATCAAATGACACACAAAGGTTACAACTTTGTTACAACCTGGTTGTAACTTTGATCAGAAAATTACAATTGATAAAACCATTATTTTGTGTGGTATCAAGCTGCAGGTTTAACATAATTCTGAAAATTAAACCAGCCACTAATGAATTAGGACCATAGGAATAATTATAATTACTTACAGTAGGTTTCTTGCCTTCTTTGAGCAGTGTTTTTCTTCTTAAAGGCCCTTCCATGGTAATGACTCCTGTGGGACCACCTGCTGTGCAGCTGCATGCACCTGTTGGGCTGGAGAGACAAAGCATTCCTCTACGTATTTCAGCAGAATAAAGATGATAAGTAAGCAATATAATTTAGTACGGCAGCTGTAATTTATACATTATATCGATAACTTACTTCTACAATGGCTAAAGCAAACTAATTTAAACAAAATAAAATCTGACTGGATTTAAAATGCAACTAAATCCCAGTGTTTGCAGAATACTGATTCAGGGCCCTACTTTCTTAATTGTTCGAACATATGTCTTCATTTGCCAGCATCACAGAATTTACCAAGTTCAGGTCAGGTATACATGCAAGGAATGATTTTTACCCCTCAAACTATATAAAATTTTCAGTGTCACCTGTCTTAGATCTGTAAATGGACTGCCTGCTTCTAGAAGCACTTCTTAGTGACTAGCAACATTGTAAGCACCTGCTAGATATGGCTTGTGGATGTTCCCTCTCTTACTGGAGGTCCAAGGTCATACCCTTTTACTGAACAAAATCAACAGACCACACAGACACAGATACTATGGGTAGCTGTCTGGTAAATCAGGAAATAGACTGTTGGAAAGGGTCAGGAAGGTATCCTTCTAACATCATCGCTTGTAATAGGAGTCAAAGATGGCCTTGATGACAAACCTGCTTCCACAGAGGTTTCATAAAACTCTAAGTAAAGCCTAGTTTTCTGCAAAATGGAAGCCAGACAACATTAGTTAAATCAACAGCTAAACTGAATTTCATCTGAATGAGCCGTAACCCTGCTTTGCCATTAACAGGAGTTCTTACAAGCAGGAGGGGGAGACTTCGTAAATTGTCATGGTCATATAAGGATATTTGGACCCAAAATACATTACTAGGAAAGCGTAAAGACCCAAATTGAAGTTTAGCACCATACAATTAAAGAGGCAGACCCTAAACTGTACCTGTAGACACAGCTTCGACTCCGAGGAGAATTCCTGAGTGGTACCCTCCAGTTAGGACCCAGCGTGGCATATAAACGACCCCTGTTTGTGAATGCAAATATCTGATGAGGGGTGTTCTTTAGGGTTTGGTAAATATGACAGAGATAGCTCCTAATCTTTTCAGGTCCAATACCTTTACAGTGCTTTATTTCAAAATGTTTGCCGTTTTTTCCTAACTAATCAATAATTTGATAAAAATAACTATTGATTTAGGGCTTATCTGTGTTAGGGATCATTTGTGAATTTCTTAGCTAAGTCTGTAGAGTGCTCAGTGAGTGTACATGAAGACTCACTCACCTTTCAAGCCCTGACGGCAGCTCCTCACTAAATTCTGAGCTTTCACTGCTATCTAGAAAGAGAGTAGTACAGAGAAGGAGTGAGAAAACCACCCATGGGAAAATACAAAGCCAATGTATGTGGATAACCAGAATACTCTTTTGTATAGTACTGTGGACACCGCTTACTCAAATCATGTTTTGAAGAAGTGTTTAGAGTTCATGGTAAAATCTTTAGTTGGAAGAGGCTTACATGAGCCTCTCCATTTATAGTATCTGACTCTTAACTCATGTTATTGCTGTGTTTTAATACCATTACTTTTATTTTCATCATGCCTCTACTTAAGAACCTGAGAACTTCAGGTACATAAAATCCAGCTCCTTTGTAAGACAATATTTCTAGCACAATATTCATAAGTCAACTGAAGTTATTAGATATGGTATCATGTTTTATTTTCAAGAAGCAAACACACCTCTAATAGAGGATATGTCAGCTGTTTGCTGCTGCTAGGAATTATTAAAATATATACATATATGATGGTATTCATAAATAAAGTTCCTATCTCTCCTTCGAGCCCATCACCCATTTGTCCCTCCTTTTCTGGCACAGATATTTAGCTCACAGTTTTAATTTGCCCAGTACTGATCTTCTAATGCTCAGTTTTAACACACTGAGCTGTTCCTGTATTTTCAGAAGTGAAAAGATCATCTCAGTGTCCAGTTCTTGGTCAAGTAAGTGCTATCTTTCACAATCAATTTCTTATTCTAGAAATTGCCTGAGTCTCTTGTAAGGTAGCTTTCTCTTGCTTAGAACACAGCTTTGTGATCACTTTTTTGATATTATAATAATTTCTTTATTAATGATAATACTATAATGTGTTCATTTTACGTTTCTTTATAAGTCTTAGACAGTACTACCAAACAAATCCCCCATCTTCTAAAACATACAGTTAAAATTAAAGCTTTATTTGTGTAAAGGTAGCTTTTAAAATACATATCCACTTTCCCCCTGGTAAAAGCTGATAAACACTTTGTGTCACACACCGAGCATCTACAAAACCAATCTTCTTTCATGCCGCTTTTACCAAAAGCATCAGTGGATAATCAAGGAAAGCTGATGTTACATTGACCAGGTAGCAGTTCTGATCTACTTCCATCCATGAAAACAATCAGTCTTTGCAAGGGAACTAATGATCTCCCTAATTCTCTGCTTTCGGGCATCTGTGAGTCTGCAGCGCCCCGGGGACAGGAGCAGGGGTGTCACTCCCCGGACATACCTACGGAGAGGCCGTTGGCAAGGCGCGTGCTGGGCGCGTGGCCGCGCGCTGGGCTGTGACACTCCAGGACACTGTCGTCCAGCAGGTGCCGTGGCCGCTCCGTCGGGAAGGTGGCGCTTTTGCTCTCCACGACGCTCAACTGACACATCATACTGGAACATGGAAGAAGAGAAAAACGTGAAACCCCTCTTATGTCATCTAACAGCAACCCTTGGCTCACATTATTTCCACTAAGCCTCTGCCTCATCAGCAGGTTATTAAGGAGCAGGCAATTATACGCTACCACGTACTGTGCATATGCTCCTTTACTATCAAAATGCATTTCAGATTTTACTTCTCTTTGTCAGTAACAATTATTAAATTTCTGTAGCTGGGAAGTTGTAAATGTTTTGACTTCTCCGTACAAAACGTGAACATCTTTGGTGGCAGCAAAAGCAGAAACCTAGAAAAAGGAGACACACCAGGAATCCACAGACCAAAGTGGATAAGGAGCTTTCAAGTATTGCCAGTGCCTGGCGCTAGCAGAGAACAGAGCCAAAATGACAAAAGAGTCAAGAGAAAACCTGGGGAATACGTACTAGAGCCTGAAACACTTTTGCAATACAAGAAATGGAAAGGACAAATACTAGCATGTTCTCTGCTACTATCTTAAATTTTTGTGACACATGCATGTAAGTGCCTGAGCATGAGACAGCTGGGATTACACACTTGTTTCCTAGGCTGTGACTCTTCCGGTGCCTTGGTACAGGAGGTGTAGGTAGACTTGCTGCAACTGAGGCATCAGGACATGTGGGTCTCCTGCTGAATTTCATAACTGCTGACATGTCAGATGGACCTAAAAGACAGAGATTATTTAACACTGGACTGATGCAAATCCCAAAAATTTCAACGGCATGTTTAGGAACTGATTAAAATTAATTTTTACAGATAACCAAATGGCACCATTTCTGAAGCACTGTTTCTTGCCCATTAGGGTTACACCATCCATTTCTGTTATAAATTCATCTCCATAATCTTGAACTCCCTGGAGTAATTTTAAAAAGAGTTTTGCTCATACTTTTAACAATGAACTACAAAAACTCTCGGCATCCTTACAACAGCTGGATGTGCCAAAGTGTAATATGCAGAGCCATAAAGTCGGTTTGTACTTCAGGTGTGAACAGGAACATTCACATGTGTTTTGAATTTTGTTCACAACTTCACGTTGTGAATAAACTGTAAACAATCTGCTCATACTGACTCACAGCTTGAGCATGTAAGAAAAACCAAGGGCTCTTCATATACCTAAAGGATGGACAGATGCATCACTTCTCAAAGATCTATGAGCTCTAGAGATGTCTCACTGTGATCATTTTTCCTCTCAATTTACAGATTTTATGAAGCCTCACAGAAAACACGGTTTTGTTCCAGCTCCTCGATGCTGTTCACAAAAGGCAGGCAGTGACCTTTGCAATACAGTGGAAAACACAGACTATCATCATCCTCAGTAAATGCCAGGCTCTTCTTGGCTTCACAGCAAACAGCTGAGATTTTACTTTTAAACACTTATGGCATTGGTGCTTGTGATCAAAGTGGGAACAGTTGTCATCAAAGTCGCCATCTGCCCCATGTCTTTCTCCTTGGGACAGTCCAGGTACTAGCAGAACAGACTTTCCTCTAAGTACAAAAATCCCTTCTCGGAGGTTCCAGCAACCTCAGCTTAGTCAGCTTCTGGACTCTTACCAAAACCACTCATTAAGAGGTTGACACAAGAAGAAACTTTGTGATGTGAAAAGCCATGTACAATCATCATCAGAATATTTACAAAAGTGTCTGGCATCAAATAAGTAATAAACTAAAACAGAAAAAAAACTAAAACACCTCAAAACCAATCCAAAGCACCAAGATTCCACAGCACAGTTTGACAACAGGATGAACATGAACTTTTAACAGAAATGGTTCTGAGACAAAACTTCCCAGGGAAGTGGTCATGGCACCAAAACTGTCAGAGTACAAGGTGAGTCTGGTTATATCACAACACTCTTAGTGATATAATTTAGTTTTACGGAGCCCTGCAAGGAGCAGGAAGTTGGACTCCATGATCCTTAGAAGTCTCTCCTTACTTGAGACATTCTGTTTTTATTTATTATACAGGCTGCTCTCTCTACCCTGAAACACCCTGAAGGAAGGTATCATCTTCTGTCTTGAACTGAGGTTTCATGAGACACAAGAACAGGAGAACCAGTAATGAGTTTGTCCCAGTAAGAGGCAAAAAAACCCCAACAAATAAATGCAAGATGCTTTCCTGCCCATACTCACTCTGCAATATAGACTTATGTCAAGTTGTAGGAAACAAAGACATTAATTCAAAATTATTTGTCTTTTTATTTCACCATAGCCCAGACTCTGGAATTTCACTGCGAACTGGATTGTAACTAGGAAAAATTGCAAAGGGTTTTCCCTAGCAGTAAGGGGAAAGATTTAATCCACAATATTCTGCACATTTGAGCAAACAGTTCATTATGCTGCTTAATTAATAATGAAGGGAGCCCCAAGACAAGCAAAAAAGACACAACTTCTTTTAGCAATACAGAGAGGAGGGACAAGTTTGTTAGAGGAACCTTTAATAGTATTCTTCATCAGACCATCAATTTAGTAGGACAACAAAGATAAAGCAGTTTTTTAGCATGTTTTCTGCCTCATTCATATATACCATCAGGACAGCATTTTTGCCTGCCCATCTTTGCTACCATCACACAACTGTAAATTTGTGAAACACAACAGTCACAGCATCAATCACTGGCATATGCAGCTTCAGAGAAGGTCTTATACCTAATGGCCATGTGCAGTTTTAAAAAATAACTTTCAGTCATTTTAACAATGAACTACAAAAATCCATCCAGAGATTCACCTAAAGACGCACATCTGGGATGTTGGAGAAGGCACAGTACAATGTTCTTGCTGCACATACAACTAAAATTTTGATGCATTTGGGCTGTAACACAACACTGGAAGCTTCTTCCCTAAAACCAAAGCAGTTCATCTTCCATTTCTGCCATGGAGGCGAAGCACAAATTAGGACAAGAAGAAGTATGATTATGAATGCATTTATGTGTTGCCTAGTTTAATGTAAAAACTCTATGGATTCATAATTCACCATTAGGTCTGAAAAATCTTATCTGCTGCATTAGTAACAAGAATATACACTTCACTGAAGTCTTTTACCATGGATTTTCATTACAAATTAAAATTTATGCAGAGACAAGACAAATGCCTTCAGAAGTTTCAGAAATTATTACAAGTTCTTTAGTTTGAAACCCTCCAGTTCTTCTGATGGACTAGGTTCCCAGAAAAGGAGTTTGCTCTACATGCTTTCTTTGTAGTGCCTATCCATCAGATACTTTTCAACTTGTGAACAGGAAAATACTTAGGACTATTGAGGTATTTATTACCTGCTGAGAAGCCTAAAATATATTGGAACTGAAACCCAGGAAAAAGACAGTGGCAGCTAAAAGAGAATTTCCCTGAAAATTATGAGCATTTATCAGTAAGAGTTTAATCTGAAACTCAGCATAAACTTCAGCGTTAATATGCCCACTCTGAGGCTTGTCCCTTAATTTGGTTGCAGGATTTGTTCATTTTTATATTGCTTCCCCCTGTGTCATTCAGGTGTTTCTGATGCCACTTCTCAATCTTGATTTACATTAAGTTTTTTTCAAGTCAATGACATTAAGTTCTTTTAAGTTCACTGAATGCTACTGAAGTATTATTTTTAACAAGTTACTGAAACCACAGCCTGTGAAATAGTAGCAATCTTAAAGCCTGGCCCTAGAGGATTATCAGTACAGTGCAGCCCTTCTTCACACAGACATTGCGCCACATGTAGAAATAACTGTTAAATTTTGTAACACATAATAGTTTAAAGTTTAAGTTTCTCACAGTGGAGAATCAGAGACCTGAAAGCAGTTTGATTAATTTTGTTCCAAACATTGATATGCAACAAAACAAAAGCATGAGACTCCTTCAAAATTACTTTATCAGAAAGAACATCACAATAAGAAGTGCAGTGCTGACACAATCAAGTTATTAAAAAATCAAAGCTGGCTGGATTTGACTCCAGGTAGCTTCAAATGTTACTATCAAAACCTACAAAGAGTAAGAGATATTATCTAGCAAGAAATAATAGTTTGAGACTTTTCACTCTACACTCTCTTTTTTTCTCCCTCTCTTTAGGGAGCATGGACTGAAATTTACTCTAATACTATTGCAACATTAAACTATCTAAAGATTGATCATTATAAAGATGATAATTGCTTGATTTAAGTAAGAGCTTTTATGACCTGGACAGCTTTTAACAGAAAAAGTTTGATAAACTGCCACACTCCCCCTGAAACAAATTACGTAGCATGTCTGAAAGGACTGCACATCTCAGATTATAATATAATACTAGGGAATATTATGAATAATATAAAAATTATATTAGGGACTAAAATTTCAGCTCACAGAAAATATTGCCAGGCTTAAGGTGTGACACGTCAAGGGTGACAGAGTTTGTGGAAATAGGTGTAAGAGTCTTAGAATTCAAGACAACAGTCCAGCTTGGCTTCCATGCTATTACATATGGCAATCACAATTGCTTGCATCAGTCCTGTCAAAGAAGGAAATGGACCCAGATTGACAGACCACTGGAACACACTGCCTAGAGAGAGCTTGTGGAGCTTCCTTCATTGGAGGCATTCCAGAGCCATCTGACACAGTCCTGTGCCATGTGCTGTAGGATGACCCTACTTGAACAGGGAGCTTGGACTAGATGACCCACTGTGGTCTCTTCCAGCTATGCTGTGACTCTGTGACTTATTCAAATGCCCAGTCAGGTGTCTTCAGTGAAGTTCCTGATGGCAGAAAACAGAATGCTTTGTGGGACCAGATGAAAACAGAAATATCATCTGTGCTGGTATTACTATGGCTGGACTGACCATTTTCAATGTAGTTCTGCATCCTCCTTTTTTCCAAGGCAAGAGAAGGAAATCCATACAGTTTAGCTCTGTTAGCCCTGTGCTAAGGTAATAAGAATCTGAATTGAAACATCTTTACATAGTCTTTGCTGCTCTGCTGCCAAATGTCTATGAAGAAGAATGGTGAAGTTTATAGAGTTCTCTTCAGCTTGCTACACTTAGTTCAGCAAGAAATGTGGGGTGCAGTGAGTGTCAGCATGAGTTATAGGGCATAGAGCAGATGACCTCATTTCTGTAAAGGAGTAAGAGACAAAGAGAGCCCATGTCACGAAGGATGCCAAAGAGGGTAAGCAGTGAGATACTGATGACAACCGCACAGACCAAGGGACGGATATGGACATACCAGACTGCTGAGCAATTAGCTGGGGAAGTTATGCCTGATACTGCTGATAACAAAATTCCAATACTTAAATTCATTTGGGATTGAGTTATTTTGCCCCTTTTTTCCAATAAGTGAAGTCATCTGCTACTGCTAACTCTTGTCTTTACTCTTCTGGCTCCACTCCTAGTGCATACTGTTACCATGATTGCTACTCTGTTATTTTGCCTTTCATGGAGACAAAGCACTCTTAGCAGGATTTTCCAGTCAGCTGGCATGAACAAGGGTTAGTTTGGTTTTCATTATTTCTCAGCATCATTTTCAAGATTATGCTGACATGCACAGGAATGATGTATAAAAATATTAAAATGTTATTAAAAATGTGTTTGCATTAGGGAACGTGAGACAACTTCATCAGAGCAAGTCAAATGCTGTTCAGAGATCTGTGGCAAGAACATTTGGAAAAGTTTACACATATCCCAAAGGATCTCACTGTTTTTTCCTTTGCATAATTTTTCCATGAATAATCCTTCAAATGTTATAAATGAATGTTACTTTTGCAATCCTTCAGTAAAACATGTGAACATTTACAGTCTCCAGAGCTTTTAAAAAAAGCAGTAGGGTAAGGGAGTTACAGTTCACAATTTTTCTCCACCAAAAAGCTATCAATAAACAAGTACTAGATATGCAAACTAAAATCTGAAAATGAGTTGTATATTATATGATGAAGAATTGAGTGATTTTTCAGGAAAGTAGAACAGTCTCAACTATTCACTATTTTTTGCTGAGCAGTTCAGAAGTAAAACTTACTAGCTCTGTTTCTAAAAAACAAAGACATTCCAATCTACAGAATCTCTAGTTAAATATTCACTGTAAATTTTTACTGCTCTGTTTCCATTTTAATCAGTATGTGATAATTAAAACTTGCAAAGAGAAATACCTACTCACAAAATACACAATCAATAACTTTAGATTAATTTTCTGCACAGAATCAAGAATGACAGAAAAAAAAATACACCTAGAATGATGGCTATTGTAAAAGAGCAGTTTTAATTTTCAGA
Source organism: Zonotrichia leucophrys gambelii (assembly GCF_028769735.1). Taxonomy (NCBI): domain Eukaryota; kingdom Metazoa; phylum Chordata; class Aves; order Passeriformes; family Passerellidae; genus Zonotrichia; species Zonotrichia leucophrys. The sequence goes on from NC_088186.1 coordinate 77,340, forward strand.
GTATTGCTTTACAATTCAACAAAAGACTACTAATGCATAAAACATGTAATGTTGTTATGGCTGCTTCTCAGACAAGAACAAACTAAAAACAAGAATCTGAGTTCTTGACTGAACTTCCCCTAGCTCCTCCAAGCTCCCCAAAAGCTGTCACACACACACACACTCACACACACACGTACTTCTGACTGCACAGGAAGAACACTTGAGTATATTTCCTTCAAATGCTTCCTGTATAGAAGTGGTATTTTTAATTTTAAGTGACACTTTTATGGAATCACTAATTGTCAGCATTTGTGTTACATATTCTGTACCAGTGGAATGTGCAAACCCCGGACTTACACTTCAGCAAAAACACTGAAGTTTGAGCAGTTGGATCTACAAGGCAGTATATGGGCTTGGGTGACATCAAGATTGGCAATGAAGACATAGCCATTGTGAGAGCATAGCTGCAGGGAAACTAAAGTTTGGGTTCAACCAAATACATTAACCGATCAATCAAAAAAAAAAAAAAAAAAAAAAAAACAAAACAACCCCAACTTTTTACAGAAACTATTTCAGGTGACTGCTGTGAATAAAGAGTCAAAACCAAAAGACCAAAACCAACTAAACCTCCAAAAAACAAGGCAGAAAAGCCCTCTGTCCTCTGGCTGGTCTATATTTGTAACATTCCTCAGGATAATAGCTTGGTAGTTAAAATAAGCATCAATGAACTAGGACATTAGACTGGTTTGGTAAGGAGGCACAGAAAGTAATAGAAAGTGAGGAAGTTAAAAACTGAGCCCAATCATTGCCTCCATGGAAAATTCATATTTGTTTTGACAGAATGTTCTTCTACAATTTTTGTGAAGCTTTGGTATGTTAAGAAAAAACCCACAGTACACAAATTCCAGCTGGATTTAGTAGTTGATAACATGTGAATCCACTGATTTGTCTGGTATTGATTTGTTTCAAAAATACTCCAGTGAGTTGTAAAAGTTTCTCATGAAAGTATCACAGAGGAAGAGAATGTAAACCAAAGAGTAAAGTTTTCTACACAGTCCGTAAATTTATGTGAAGAAAACTTAGTTCTTCTATTTCTACCCTAAGTTCTGTGTAAGAAAAGCAGACATGGTGCACATGAAGCAAATGACCAAGAACTTGCACAAGGATTAGACAATCCTCATTTCCACAGAATGACTGGCTGCTAAAGCACTTAACACAAACTATTTATTAGTTGCCAAAGCAACCAGTAAAACAAATGGCAAAACTAAATGTCAAACTCAGTGTTTACATGGAAAATGATGGTGTGGGGGTTTTTCATTATGAAATGCTGTAACTGCTGTAGAGATATCACTAATGTAGTATAGTTAGTTCAGAGGGTTACAAATGTGCAAACATCCCCAGTCTGTCTTCCTTTTGTTTCTAGATTTTCAACTCCTATATATCACATACTCTACATCCAATAATTGGCCTCTTCTAATTAATTAAAATATATACTCTAAAAGTTTGTTATGAGCTAGCTCTCAAAGCTAAATGAACTTGGCAATATGGGCTGAATTTTACCCGAGTAACAAAGAAGAGATTATACCTGTTTCAGTTTAATTATTCCACATTCTTTGTATGATGGTAACAGAAAACCTCTGGTCTAATTATTTTCCCCTCAAGAATTACACCAAGACCTACTTGGGGGAAAAAAACAAAAAGGAAAAAAAAAAGGGGGGGTAAGGGTCCCTCCCTGACTACTGCATAACAAATGATAATAAATGCCCCAAAATAAGGGCTACCCACAGCAGAGGCCTGGCTGTTGCTAAAATTGAATGCCAGGTGTTAATTTTAATGAAGGGGTTCATTAAAAATCACAGAATTGTTATGACCAGTCTTTGAGTCACTTAGTATTAGATGAAATTTTCTGGATATGGTAATTATTTTACCATTATTTGAACTTTTTATATTGTTTTTCAAGATAGAGTAAATATGCTCTATTTCAGAGAATGAGTGAACCACTTTGTATGTTCTGCTTAGCACTGCACCCTGAACTTTTCCAAATAACATGATGAAAAAGAGTATGCATAACAGAACATTTCTCTACTGAGCTACACTTGGTGTGCAAATTCTGAGGAATTTCAGTTGCTTAGAAGGCTTACATTTACCATATATTGCATTAAATCTTTTCCTTTGTTCTGGGAAATTCTATTGATTTATACCTTCCAAAACAACCTAACAGCCATACCATAAATGACAAGCACCTTTCAGCTAACACTGCAGGAACAGAGATGTCTTTTACAGCTAATTCAACTAGAAACTGTGAACAGTTAGCATACTATAAGCTCTCCAGCTACATTCTCTCTCTCTCTCTCAAACCACAGCAAGGCAGAATGAACAGACTTAAGCTGCTGCCAAGGAAGTTGTGTGAATCACATGGTTCCCGAAAGCATTCAACTTAACTGCTTAAAGCTCTTTCTTAAATGATACTTGTGAGGGACAAGAATCTGCAGCATTATGGAAGACATTAAATCTTCCGTTGAAAGCACTATTCACAATTATATATGCATTTGATAATTAAATGTGGCCCTTTTAGCCACTAATATACAAAACATAGCTTGTTGTGAGACAGTCACTTTAATCAGATGCCTGCCTCCTGTTTGAATTTACTGGAAAACTAGTTGGCAAAAGAAGTGGAAAATGGACACATGGTTTTCTCCAGCACTTTGTAAATAGGAATGCTGCAGGACTTAACTGAAAAAAAGAAACCCACAATGTCTCTGGCTACAGTAAACTGTTAATATTTTTTTGAAAGAGAGAAAACTGGGTGGAAGATAAATTTGGAGTGCTGGCAAGTAAAATCAATTTCCATCATCAACACATGCAATTATATTTTAGAACACAAAGATGACACTATTCCCTGCACTTAATCCGATCATAGGCTTTGGAATTATTACCAATGATATTGAACTTTTTTTCTGTCTCTGGAAACACATGCTGATCTCTAAGGAGGCAGCATGTCACAGGCAAAACTCAACTAGCCTATTGCTATTAGTAATGTATTAACCTTTGTACTATCGAGGCAGCTGAACTGATTACTGGCCTTATGGGCTAAGAACCTTCAACTTTAAACCACTATTATCAAACTCCCACGCCTTAAACCATTAACTGGAACATTAAACTACTGCCCAAAGTATTTTGAGATCATCTATTATCATTGTAGCCTGCCACCTGCAAAGGACTTACTTATGGCATACAATGTCCAAAGTGAAATTAATTTCAAGGTATAATTTGAATCCAAATAAAATTGACAGCAATACCTGTAAATGTGCTATTTTTAATTCTCCATGTTCAAATATTGCATTACTAATATTTGAGTATTTTTGTTCAGAATTACTCAAAACGAACATATGGCAATACTCCTATTTAATAATGTTGTGAAATAAACAATAAATTAATGCCTTCATGGTTAGTTAGATTTCAATTTTAATTCATGCTAACTTACTTAATAAACCTTCTCCTTTCAGTAAAATATATTTTCAGTAAAATGTACTCGATTCCATTTAGTAGCATTTCTCCAGTCACACAGGTGCAGCTCACTGAAAAATTCCTGTGGGTATTACAAAATGCCGATGGCATTCATTGTCTAACTGGCAGTAAGTGAGAACTCTCTAGCTGAGCAAGAAATAAATACAGTAGTCCACAAAAAGGTCAAGCTTTCGAAGGAAATACTAACAGAAGAATGGAGCAATAGGAATGACTCAGCACTTGGTTTCTAGTCATCACATTAATTCTCACTCTGAGTAAAACAACCTTAGAAGCACTTAAGGGCACTGCAGATTCAGAAGGGAGAATTCACCCTCTCCTAATACTACCAGATACTATAGGATCCCATATTCAATGAAGTAGGTACTGCTGAACATTGTCCCAATCAATTTTTGTGGACTCCAGCTGAGCTCACTGCAGTATCATGCAGTATTCCTTACCTAGATCAGACAAGTTCAAAATTCTTGTTTCCAACTTTGGAACTGTATTTTTAATTGCCTTCCATTAGAGTTCTAATAAGGTCTCAGCCCTTGATTAAGACTTACAGAGTACTGGTGATGATCACATGCCATGCTGCTAGGACTGAAATTATATTCCATAATCATACAAATGAAGTGTTAACATCAAAGTTCAAGAGTTGAGCATGCAGACGTGAGTACTACAAAGCAAAAGTCAGAGAACAAAAAGAGTTTATTTGTCTGCTTTATAAATGTAAGAAAGATGTAATCAAATGAGAGGCAATGACTTTGTTTCAAGTCTCTAGTATGAAAAATCAAATCCTCACAAAAGCAAAAGAAAATGTGCCATGATGTGGTGGGTTGACTTTCATGGGCTGTCAGTACTGCCCAGCCTTCACAGGACAAGGTGAAAAAAATAAGATACGAAACCTTTGTAGGCTGAGATAAAGGCAAATTAATTTTTAAAAGCACTGTGTGCAGAAGAAAAAGAAATCACAAGAAAAATTTATCATCTACTTCCCATCAGAGGGCAATAAGAAGCCACAGCCTAACCCAAGCATTGTAGCACGTGCTTAGGAAGATAAACACCTTAATAATAAATACCTCACTCCCCCCTTTCTCTTAGCTTTTATTGATGAGTGTGTCATATGGTATAGAATATCTCTTTTGGCAGCTTTAATCAGCTGTCCTGGCTATACCCTCCCAACTTCTTGCCCATTCCCAGCCCACTGGCCTTTTTGGCAGGGCGTTGGGTTTGGAGAGATAGCCTTGATGCAGTGGGCACTGCTTAGCAGAAGCCTGGTAACTTATCAACACCTTTCCAGACACAGACACCGAGAACAACACTGTGATGGCTCCTGTGCGGAAGTTAACTTCCAAATGCATTTCTGTATGAAGAAAGTGTTCATTACGAACTACTTTTGAACTCATCTAATAAAAACCCAAAATATCCTGTGAACTATTCCTTTATGCAGCAATTAATAATACTGAGCATTAAGCAGGGAAAGGAAAAGCACCTTCTTAAAGAAACTGAAGACCAGGCCAAATGTTTATCTAACTCTGGGAATAGCAATCACAATACTAGGACCAACAAGAGGTTCCCTATAAACAACTGGTCATTTGACAGCAGCCAACATGAAGAGCTGGGAGGCAGAGGAAAAACACGTGGGCCTTTTCCTTATTTTATATTTAGCGTCTTCCTTTTTCTTTCTCTCATTTACTTTGCCTTTCATTGGTGAGAAGAAAAGACATTTTGAATGCCAATTAAATAAATGCATGTCAGCTGTGGTCTGGACTCCTTGGGGTTTTTACATTCACACAGGTTTTTTTACATAATGAAACAGAAAATTGGCTATTCAGGTTCAAGAGATTAAAACAGAACAGCTTTTGAGTTAATAGCTCATATAGCAGGAAGTACATTTCACATAGCCTGATGTTAGTTTAGTCTGGTCATAGCAATAAACAGCAGATTAGCTTTTGTCAACTTATGGATAGTACTCCAGTTTTCCAGATATTTCTAGAAGCTATTGTTGCTACAAATCTTTTGTCCTCCTGCTGTCCACAGTGAAATTGTCTCAAATGTATGTGATCACACAGAAACCTGAGGAAAGAATTTCCTGTGTTATTCACTGCACTGTTTTTTTTTTTTTTCATTGCAAGAGGGCTCTTTTTTCTTCACTTATTAAATAATGATGAAAACACAAGCATTTGTAAAAAAATCCCATATTCTGACACCTGTTCCAACACTAGCAAACACTCTGTGACATCCCTTAAACTGGAACTGCTTTCATACAAGTCAGCAATCTTTCTTGTTGACTCATGCTACTGATGAACCTTTGGGTTTTCCTATATACTTCAGTAGAAGATTTCTGTAATTAAAATTATTTCCTTACTCAAATTTTCAAATGATGTTTTATACCTGCAAGATCTTCTTTGGAGGAAACCAGTCGAGGAGAGCTGTTACCTGGCTCAATTCTTAAAGATAATCTGGAAAAACAAGTTTTTAGAGAAATTAACAAAAAAAAAAATTCTCAATAAAAGTTGAAAGAAATTGAAGACGTAATTATTTCGGCAGTGCTAACTAGCATTTTACTGTCTTGGAAGTGTAGTTATTTATTCTGTGATGTAACAAAACAATTTTTTTTTAAAGTAAATCACTACGTGTAAGAACAAGAAAGAAACTCTGAGGAAAGTCTATGAAAGCAGAAGGAGAAATCATTATTTAATCCTCCCTCTCAGTTCAAAAACATAAGTTCATCCAGTCTTTTGCCTTGGGAAAAAAAACCTCAAAAAGTTAGTAATTTGTATACAAACCTAACATTTTATTCCCTCTAAACATGAAAGCAAATTTCCTGTTACCATGTCGAAATGTGCACACAGAAATATCTATTTTGTTACTGTGAATTACAGAAAAGAAGCTTAATAGAGCAAAGTGACCAACACCTTATAGTAAAAGAAAGTGATTAGAAGAAAGTATTATATGCCACGCTGCCTCACTCCATGTGTTTTATTATGTACTCACTCTTGTGCTCTCAGCATTCCAACAAATCTCAATCTCCCAATGCACATCACTTCTGCCATTTCTCAAGTTTAGGCAGTCTTAACTAGATATTCATGAGTCCTTTGCTCTGTACCAGTCTGACAAAAAGGTATGAAGGACTACAATGTTAAGTAAACTTTAATGGACTAGGCATAAATCCAAAGAAAATAACTGCTGTCATTGCCCAGCAGTGAACACACACGAAAGCTGGAAAGCTTCAGCACCTTGCTGTGCACCCCAAGGAAAGGCTTTCTGACTTCATTAAAAACATGCAAAGTGGTGGAGGGAGAAACCTATGGCAGCATTTCAAAATATCATGTATGGCTCAGCCATCACTTTCCTTACTACTCTTTATTGGGAATACCTTTCAGTTCCTTCTCTACAATATTCCAACATTGTCAACTATGTTTTAGTGTGAAGTCAGGTAACAAAGCTACAGTCCTTTTCATGTTTTTGAATTTTTATTCTTCTGACAGTACTAGATTCTTTTAACTACCCAAAGTAATGTATTTCAAGTAGGTAATGAATCATTCCTTTCCAGACTACTTTTCTTTCTGTCCACTTGATTTCTGTGACCAGGAATCAGTAAACATAACTCTCCTAGAAAGTTACAATAATACAAGTCAGTGCAAGATTCAAATGTTGATCACATGGGAATTTCTTTCAGTATGGAAAAAAGACAAAAGAACTTAATGAAGTCCTTAATGAAGACTTAAGGCAAGTGCATTCTTACACCTTCTTTAGTGACAAAAGTGAGATCAACTTCCATGCAACTACTTGCACTACATTATTTCTCTCTCTTTCTGCCTAAAATTATTCTTGTGAGGAAGAAAAGAGGAACATAACAGCAGGAAGAAAAACCTGACACCTTTATGTTTTTAACAAGGTTTTAGGAAGAGCTATGCTATGATTACACCATTTAGAAAGCATGTGTGTTTTGTGCTGCACTTCTGTGTTGGAATTCACCAACAGAGCAACAAATGAGTCTCCAGTGCTATCAAATAAGATTACATCACTCTCCGCTGGTCATCTCCCCAGAATATGGGAAGCTAGATAATGTTGGTTATCTGTTTGGTTATGTTAAACTGCACTCTGAATCAGCTCTTTCTAAGTCTCTGACAGTTTGGACATTAACTTCCATGATGCCAGAATTCTGCAATGTTTCCAGAAAAACTAGAATGCAATTTATCTGTTTTCAACTTATGAAAATACAGATGTATTAAAAGAAGAACAAATAAATGCAAGCCTAAATGTATTTTGGTAAATATAAAATACTCATGCTGACATGTTATATTTAAAATAAACTGTTGAGAAAAGGGAATATACTCTGACAACGAGATGTCATTCCTGAGTCACCTTCTCCTCTATTCCCCCTCTCCTCCACAAGGCTGGAAGCAATCAAAAACATTCTTTATTTCCAAGAAGAGATACTGACAGTCAGTACAGTTTCAATCAGTCCTGGCTTGTTTGCCACCACCTAAATTCAATTTTGCAATTCCTCTGACACTCCATTTTCCATGGAGCAGCACAAGTTCCACACATGCACACACATGCTCAGCGTATCCCAAAGAGGACCCTGGAGCCAGAATCTGGTGTGGCCCCTGAGAGGCTTAGTGTGATACTTTCAATAGATCAGTGCATACTTTGAGACCTGATGTGCTTACCGCCAACATGCATCATCCATATCCACAAACACCTAACGACACTCTCACAGATGACTGTTCAATGTCAATCACTAGCATTACTTTAAATAAAAAACTACCTTGGTTCCAGCGTGCCTAATAAACCACTCATAAGGCATAAAGACACTCTGTTTTGTGTTGGCCCCTGTGTAACATCAGAAATTCATCTCAGAAGTCACTATTCTGTGATATTCATCCAATATCACAGTAGTATTAGGATTTTTTTTGTTTGTTTCAGGAATCCTTTTCAAAAAACAAATCTTTGATTTACCATGGTAAGGAAGCCTAGTTTTAGTGCATGGTCTAAATGCTGACATACAAAATTTCAACATTCCAAAATTATACTGCAAGAGTTCAGCTAAGAGACACATCAGGATAAATCCTAGATATCAGCCTTAGAAACTGCCCACAAAAACCTAAACTTCAAAACTGAGGAGTTAGTATTAATAATCTTAGGTCAAACAAAAATTGAAAGTAAAATCTCTAGGAAAAAAAACAGCATAGAGATTTGCTGAATTAACAAATACCAATCTACCAATCTACCATTGGAAATTAAGACAAAGCTTCTACAGGAACAGGTGCAGAAGAGTATGTGAAGGATTTGTTCTTGGATTGTAGAAAGATGACTGAACAATTTTTGGTTTTTTTAAGCCTGATACTCAAAATATTTTCTGGAACATGTTAGGGCAGGTATGCTCTGGAAAGTAAGATGGATGGACCTCTATTTCAACCTAGTTTTAAATAACCCTCTGCTACTGGGCCATACAGCTCATTTTAGAGTAACCTTCCTAGCAAGCAGGAAAAGAGGAAACTAACATAATGCAGAAAATGAAATAGAGAGTCAGTCTTGAACATAGTTCATACTCTCCAGTACAGGACGGAACTATTGCTAGGACAGTACAGCCACTGTTACTCAATTTTTCTTGTATCAAGCAAGTAAATTAAGACAAAGAATAGTCTTTCACAGAAGTTTAGCTGCTCCATGAGGAGGCTGAACAAAACTTAATAATCTTTGTTGAAACAAGGATGATATTAGTTGCATCAAAGCACTCCAGTCCTCAAAGCTGTCCCTTAAGGCACTTCTGACCATTATTTGCATACCAAACAAGACGGGTCTGGCATATCTGGAACATTCTGGGCTGCCTGTCTAGCATTTAAACAGTAGGTCCTATGACAGTAGGTCAAGCAACAGTAGGTTCCTGGGACCTTCTGCTGGAAGGATACTGTCCCCCAGTATCCCCCAATATTCTCCTGCTGCTGGAGAGGCTGCAGCCCAAGGCTTGGACAGGTGCACTCTTCACTGGGATGTGAAGTTGGATGACTTGGACCCAGAGAGTGGTAGGGAATGGTGCCACATCCAGTTGGGGCCAGTCCCTAATGGCGGTTCCCCACGGCTCAGTCTTGCGCACAGTCCTATTTAATATCATTGTTGATGATCTGGACAAGAAGATCGAGTGCACTCTTGGTAAGATCAGTAAGCTGGGTGAGAGTGTTGATGTGCTGGAGGGTAGGAATGCTCTGCAGAAGGATCTGGACAGGCTGGATTCATGGGCTGAGATCAGTGATGTGAGGTTCAACAAGACAAAGTCCTGGTTCCTGCAATTCAGTTACAACAACCCCATGCATTGCTACAGGATGGGAAAGAGTGGCTGGAGAGTGGTCCAGGAGAAAGGGACCTAGGGGTGCTGGTCAACAACAGCTGAGCATAAGCTCGCGTATGCCCAGGTGGGCAAGAAGGCCAGTGGCATCCTGGCCTGTATCAAAGGTACTGCGGCCAGCAGGACTAGGGAAGTGATTCTCCCTCTGTACTGGTGAGGCCAAAACTTGAATCCTGGATTCAGTTCCGGGAGCCTTACCACAGGAAAGACATTGATGTACTGGAGCATGACCACAGAAGGGCAACAAAGCTGGAAAAGGACCCAAAAGATTCTGCAGACTCTGCAATTCTCTGACTGGAGGGTATAGCCAGCTGGGGAGCAACCAGCAACAGGCCTAGGGGGAACAATCACAACCTGTGCCAGGGGAGGTTCAGGTTGGACATCAGGGAGAATTTTGTCACACAGAGGGTTGTCAGGCATTGGGAAAGGGCTGACCAGGGAGGTAGTGAAATCATCATCCCTGGAGCTGTTCAAGAAACAATTGGATGTGGCACTCAGTTTACCTAGTCTAGTTGACAAGGTGGTGATCGGTCAAAGGTTGAACTTGATGATCTTGGAGGTCTTTTCCAACCTTAGTGATTCCATGCTTCTATGATTCTATTTTTGTGTCCTGTGGAAGAGGCAGTCAAGCCACAATTACAGCTACTGAACCATATGGCCACTGGATCACTATGAATCTCAGACTAACAATGAAGGTTTTTTTCCACCCCGCCTTTCACCACAACTCTTGGTGGAAAAGATCCAGGGAATACAGCTGCCTGGGAGGCTTATTGAAGACGAACTGCAACCAAGGTTCACTGCTGCAAGTACTAATTTAAGTACTACTACTCCCTTGAAGTACTAAGCATCTGCCATTTAATACCTGCTCCCATAGGACTGGAACTAACACGGTACAGCTAGGACTTCTATAGCACCAGCATTGCTAGGAGTCAGTATAGCCTTTTAACTGCCAATCAATTTCTCTTGAATGTTTTCCCACAGCATCTTGCCTTATCTGAACCTAAATTTGAACTGATTTTTCTGTAAGTCATCTTATTACTCTATTGCCTAATATGCTCTGAAGAACCAAGTTATAGGCATAGGTAGCAGCCTGATGGTCCTGTCCTGTCCCGACAGATAATACTGAAACACAAATAACAGTCTTCAAACTGGTTTCACTCAAGAAACAACTGTGAGAATACAAGGCCTGACCTAACAATGCCAAAAGGTCAGAAAAAAAAATTTATAGGAATGGCTGCAAGGTATGTCTGGTTAGGAGAGGATAAGGCATTGCGCCACAATGCTACATACTGCTAAAACTGAGCAGCTTCTGCAGAAAACAGTATATGGGCTGACCAAGAAAGATCTGTTATTTTTAGGATATGACATCATTGTCAGGGGTTTTCGGGAGCATTCCTACTTGCTGACAAGCACAAACCTAAAGGAAGCAATTGGACTGGCACAAAAAAATTGTAGCGAAAAGCTTTGTTTATATAAAGTGGCTGCCATATTTTCCTTGCCAGTGTAATTGAGGTTTTCATTTGGCAAAACACATGTTGAGATTCTGCCAATATGTTTTAGGACAACTGTCTAAGTGTCTCTTCCTGACAGCCTGGTACTGAGATAGTTCTGCTCTTCATGCCAAAGGTGACACACATTTCTCTGCATTAGAGCCCTAATGCTGTCCCTGGCTCAAAAAGAGCAGTCACTGCAAAGAAAAAACAGAAGAGATTCTTACCCACTCTAAAAGCTTAGTACTCTCTGCATTTTTAAAGCTTACATTTTCTTCTGGCATGGGACCAGAAAATGCTATGAAACTAAAGGGAAACTGACTGAGAGGAAAATGTGAAATCAAATACTTAAAACAAAATCCAAAAACTTCTTACCTAGTGTAAAATGGAAGAGGAATGAGAGTTTTCTTTAAGGGTAGAAGTGATGTGCTTTGATGAATTAATTAAATTAATTTTATTAATTAGTTATATTTAATTAGTTATATTAATTAATTAGTTTTATTCTGATGAAACAAACATGGTAGAGAAAGATCAAAGTTCTCCAATGTATATAAGCTGTAGCAACTTTCCTGTGGTAAGAATCAAATCTTTCCCTCTTTTTAATACCTTTTGTGACTTTACTCCAGTTTTTCCTTGCCACAGTGAAGCCTGGAAAGAAAACCACTAAACTTGATTGTATTAATCTCACAAATAACTAAATTTTAAAAATTAAGGATTACATGATCTTTAAGATATATCAAATGCCTTCAAGCATTATTAGCAAACTTGCTACTAAATTTACATTAATATTCAAATTTAAAATAGAATTACTTCTAGTTTTTACAAATATTATATTATGGTGTCATATGTTTATGGAAAACACTTGTTTAATTCATTCTTTCGGAAATAGTACAGTTCATGAAAGATGTTGCATACATGGGGTTAACACTGATGCATCATCAGGAAACTCCATCTAAAAATCAAATTTAACAATATGAACAGTTTCTTTAATCCAATCCAGGGGTTGTAAAGCCTCTACTAACTACAGTTCTTCACCTTTGCCAATGACTGCTTAGTTTAATTTTTCTCTGTCTTCACAACTTGAATGAAGCACAGAAGCGTGTGCAACATTAGTAAAGAAAGACCATTTGTTAAATTTCAACACTGAGGTTTAAATCTCAGACTACCCTTAATAAAAGTCTTGGACCTCTTGACCTTTTCAAAGACTCTGCGCACTGCTCATGGTCAGTGTGCATCTCTTGCACAATGTGTCTGTGAGTGAAACATATACAATGTCATGGGACTGAGTAAAGGAATTTACACATTCCTTTGCACCATCATTTACTTAGACCCTCATGGATGGCCAGAACTGCATACAATGCTCCATGTAAGCTCTCACCAGCTTCTTCTGAAGCAGTATAAACAACTCTATTTTTTCATAGAAACACTATATTTGATAGGCAGTAGGGATGAATTAGTCAAGTGCTGTATCTCACTTGTGACAGCTATCTACTGATCAACACCTATAAACTAGTGTTAGAATAATTATATAACATTCCAGGGTTTGTGGCACTATTATTTTAGCCATCAGATTGTTTCTTTGTGGTATCCAAACCACATTCTATTTCAATGAACCCTTCCATCACTGTATTATTAGCATATGGTCTAAGTACACATAAATTCTGAGACAAAATTCTTAACTGAAGTATTTAACAAAACTGGTAACAAGACCGGTTTTAAGGAAGTTCATTACCACCCTGCTCTCTAAAACATATGCTAAAATATTTTATACTACCATTGTATGACTGAACATATGTTTGCTTTGAATACTTCAAATTCTGCTTAAATAGTTACTCTATTTGTCAACAGCTAATTGTATAGCATTGCATCGAGCTATTTAAAACCTCAGTTCCTTAGTCTATGACAACTTTCTAGTTCTCTCAGAATTACTGGCCAGGGATTATCACTTTTAACTAGAGCATGTTCACATATTGACCAATGACCTCTCTGGCACCTGCTTCAAACCTCTGTGTGGGTTAACTCTTCTCTGGGTCCTTTGTAAACATTGTTTTAATATGTTTAAACCCCCAAAACTTAGTATTAACTTACTAAAAACAATAACTTGACATTGGTAGATGTCCTCAATGTATTATTCATAATACTATAGAGTCAATGCTGGACATCTTGGAGATAACTTTAGTATTACTGAACAAAATTCCCAGAACACAATCATCAATTAATAGAATAAAGACTAGATTTTCATCTACTCTAAACTGTTACTTTGCACTAGTACATTTCACTTTGTAAATTTGCTTATAGTCATAAAGAAAGACAGTAACTCTGGATTTTACTTAGCAGAAACACCTTAAAACATGTTCAGCCAAGGGCTTTTTGCTCAGTTCTTAATAAAACTAATGACTAAGTAATCTGTCTGTTACATTTCTCAATGCCTGAAGAAAAGAACAGTACTTACTTGTAATTGTCATCTTCTACAAACTTCTGAAGTTCCTCAATGTAACGGACAGACTTCAAATACTTTTGCACATGGGGAAGTGTTGTGAGATAATCTGTGGGATGTTCAAACAAACAAAAACCATTAACATTTCTGTCATTCAGAATTATAATTTTTTCAGGTGATTTCTTTTTCTTGATCTTATGATACCTTCATGGAAACAGAATTTGAACATCCCTAAAAAGTAAATTGGGCAGAACTAATACTTTGACCCTAAAAAGGTGTTTAAGACTTGACTGAGCAAAAGTGATGCTCTCAGTTGTTAAAGAAAATACAGATGCATTTCATCATCATGAAAGCTGGTGGATTTCATTAGATGTTATCTCACTGGTGGAAAAAAATTTTCTGCTGCAAAACTGCTTGAATTTTTTGTTCATTGTTCTAGGGAAAATCAAAGCCTTTAGCCATAGGTATTAGTGGTTCCCATATGTTCATGAACTGAGGAGAATGAAAGACACTAAGTTCAGAATGACAGAAAAACCTCTTGACACATGGTGCATGGACAGGAACATGCCTTGTAGTACATAACTAAAGTTTTGCGGTCTTGTAAAGGTAACTGTTTTAAAGGCATCCATTATGCCAGAATATTGTTTCAAGGCCGTATTTTAATTTTCATCTTAATTTTAACAAAGGACTCAAAGGTAATGCAAAGCACTGCAGCAAGCTACCAAAATTGTAAAACGGAAAGGGTCAATGAAATAAGGAGGTTTCTTTGTCATCCAAAATTTTCAGAGACAATATGAAACTCACAATAAGAAAATGGTACCTGAATGATCTAGCTGTTCAGAATCATACGTAATCATGCCTAATTCCTACCTTTAAATACTTTGAAATACCGAAGTTGACAAAAAAGGGCTGGATACTTAAGCATACACAGTTAACATCTCACCTTGTTTTTTCACAATGTAACAATCCTTTTTCTTTAAGCTCTCCAAAACTTCAGCTTTTAAATTTTCTGAATTTTATTGTTTAGCTGCACTCAAGGCTTTTCAGCTTGTTTCAAGTTTAACCAATGAAAATTCGTGCTAAGTCACCAAGAGTACACTGAGTATTCACTAAGACACCAAAATCAGCACATTTATTGATATACAGCTTCACTAGCAGGCTAGAACTGCAGAAACTATTTTTAGAGTAAAATTCTGTTAACAAAAAGAAACAACCCCTCCTTTTCCTGACTTCATCCAGTAGCAACACACGCACAAAAGCTTAGCACATTGAACAACCAAGTGTAGACTGAAATATTTGTATTTCATTTTGTAAATATATCACCAGGATGCTAACAACAAAATGATAACCAAATGAACACATTCCACACTCTAGACATCGTATCTACTGCAAAGTAAAGGGAAGATATTAAGATAATCTCTCTGATTGCCCTGGTGGAAACAGTATATAAGCCAAAGGCAATAGCTGCACTTGAAAGTATGTCATTTGTACCCCACATGTAACAGTGAACTGTACACAACCTCTGTTATAGCTCTTACAATTTTGAATACATGCTTATCTGCCCAATTTGCTGGTAAGACTGAAGCTACACAGAAGTGGAAGCTACATCACTTACTAGTGTTCAACTCTACCAACATTAGCCTCTTGCATTCCCTCAGAATCTGCTTCCACAATTTCACACTAAAGAAATTTTAGTTAAGGCTTGATAGGCATAACAATATTTACCAACCATAGTTGCAGGATACTTGCAGATCAGCTATTATTCGGAGAATATTGTTCATTTGATTGGATCTTTGTTCATTCTCCATTATGCTGTCTGAAGCAGGATATGCAGAATCTATGTAGATTAAATCCAAGAGATAAATTCCTGAAACAAACAAATCAATCAACCAATTGATCTAGTGTTTCAAACAGAAACAGTTGCATAATTTTTAATGAACATAGCATCCAGAAGCTGTTTACCCCCCCTGTGCTCTGGGCCCATTAAACAAAGGAGATCTTGGGATTTGCATTTTGAAAATTTCCATAATTACTGCTTGAGTTCCATGAGTTCCCTTAAAAAGAAAAGCTTTTTAGCACTTAGGCTACTGCCTACTATGAGCAATTTGCAGGACCATAAAAAGGACACTAAGAAAAGAATGAGAGCTGCCCCAGGCAGTGGTGCTGACAGTGGGGGGACACAGTGCTGCTGGCTCCCATGACCAGAGACCACTGCAATACCTCCTTTGTCTGCCACCAGTGGGGAAGAGCTCCATTAACTTTTCTGCCCTGAGACTTAGGAATACTTTCTGGAAATCCTTTGCAAGTCTTTTTCTCACTCAAGCTGAGCTCGCCACACATCTGTTTCCTCAGATCTCTACCATCTTGACCGTACGTTGCTCATTGGATCACACTGTGTTAGGTCCAGCATTAGCCAGGTTGCAATACCTAATTTCTTTAGGTTTATACCTTATTCATTCATGCATTCTGAAAAAGCCTTACACTGCTTAGGGAGGAATGAATGAAGAAACCACATGACCTGTTATTGAAAACTGAAGAGACAGACAAAGAGGCGACAACAAGCCAGAACAAATTCAGTTTGTTATGAACTGTTTAATGCTTTGCCTGGAAAGCATAAGGCCATAACTGTCTCTCAAGTGCGCAGCAATCTGTGAATTTGGACTATGAAAGAACCATATATGCCCATTAGACCCACTGACATGATAAATACGAGAGTGCTCCAGAGACCAAAGGTAATTTAATAATCCCACCAAAACCAAAAGGGACATTTAGACCTTGTAAATGAGTGGAAGAGAGCTGGATTAACAACTGAACAACATACAAACCATGGGAATTTCCAGTCATGCTGGAGTTTAAACAAAGAAAAAGATGCTTAGAAATCAGGTCAAGTTTTATAGTCTAGTTTAACTTTCTGCAATGACACAGATAATTTTCATCCCATATTAAAAATCCTCTCTTGAAGAAATATATCTCTTTTTTAATATATTTATTTATATAGCTATATAATTATTTTGTATGTTTTATATATAATCATATTTATATATTTTTATCTATCTCATAAATATAAGTACAGTTTATAAACCAGAGGTTCATATGACTCTGACTACCTTAACAGTTTTATCTTAACAGTAACCTGCAGTATTTATTGCTTTCTCCCAAACAGTATCTTCTAAAAACCGTTCTCAACTTATCTTCATTTCTCTCTCTACACATTTCTACCTCTAGAAAGACAGAATGATGTATAATCAAAAGTTATTAATGTTTTGAATTATTGTTTTATTTGCTTCCTTTTCTTAAAACAAAACAAAACAAAAACCCCTCTGTTTTTGTAATTTATATTAGTAGTTGGTAGTTTTAGACCTACTGATAAAGTATGCCAATGTGATTCTACTTCTTAGCTACAGTAATTCTTCAAGCCAAAGGATGAGTTTAAAGGAAGAGGGAGTAATTGGGGTTTGCTTTCCTAGATTATAAAAATACATACAAAAAGCAGAGAGGCAAAAAGGAAAAAAGTATGACTTTATGTGATTAGAAGACAATTTTGTACAAGTTTGTGAAGGGCAGCAATACCTACTCTTTGTTTGTCCTTTTCCACTCTTGTGAAGATAAGCTATTAATCATACCAGTTTATTTTATCTCATACTAAATTTCACTTATCATACCAGAGAAATATAAACAGCACTTTTGTCCTGCTTTGTTTCCACGTCTCAGTCTTACTTAGCTTTAAAAGAGGGAAAACCAAACGCAATTATTATTTTCACCTTTTCTGAACTTTATCTGAACAAGGGTTTCAACCACACTGGGAACTGCTTCGGCCATCATCCCACACACTCGAGAGACCCTAACACCTCCACAAGGCCAGCACAGACCAGGCACCCTATACCTCAGAATGAGGGAAGAACTCCAATTTCCTTAATATTAGAGTGGCTCTGTAGCAGTTAAGCATTGAGCAAATCCTGAGTCCCCAAGGTTTTGCAATGACCTAGAGGTCATACCTAGACTGAGGTTCCATACAGCAGCTCTTCACTGTCCTCTCCTGTCCAGTGGCACATCAAAATGTAGTTAGAGTTATGACTGTAAAGTTTCTGTTTGCTCATAGCCTCTCCACTGCAACATGCCTTATGGCAGCCTGGGTCAAGGCCACTTTCCAGCTATTTTGAGGAAGTCTGTAGCTTCTCATTGATATTAAAGATATAAACACATTTCCACTCTGCAGTAGTGGTTGTAAGCATTTTTTCAGGACAAAGAATCTATTTTCCAGGACAACATACAGATGAGGACCAACAAGGTATACAAGCACCAAAAAGGATGAAAGGTGTTAGCCTAGGCCCTGCAAATTCTAAATAAAAGTGTAAGGAAATGGGCTTTTGGTAGGTAGTGGGGTGCAGGAAGAAAAAACCCAAACTGACAGATGTAAAAAAAAATTAAACTGATTGTAACATGCTAGAATATAAAAGAACACATTTTTTGTAATTACACGCCAAGCCACCCCTTTCCCATATTGCTCCTCTCCCTCTCTTCCTTTAAAGCAAGAAGGATAATCAAGTTTTATGATTTTTTTTTAATCTTGGCAGTGATATTTTAAACTCTTCTATATATCTGATGCAATCGTAGGCATAGATAAGAATCAGTTCATTTTGCACAGAGGAATGACAAAATAATTCCCTTCAGCAAAAGACTTCAAGACTCGTTTCTCAAAGGAAAGCCTCAGGGCTGCCCCATGCCAAAGCAAACACACAGCACTAACTTTTCAAACTTTGGCTCACATTTGTGCTACTGTGCACTGAAAAAAGCTAGGATGTGAGGCCACCAGGATATTTTCCAGAGAGTGAGCTCATGGGCAGCTTCTTCCACAGGCAAGTATCATTTTCCAGTGATACTCACTTTTCTCCATTGTCACCAGAACTAATTTTGCAGCTGGATATTGTATGCAGACAACAGTGTTCATTAGTTTATGGTCCCATGGAAGTAACAACACATGCTAAGGAAAGCAAAGCCAAATAATCCAGGACTACATTTATTAATGAAAATCCCTTTGTGTAACAGGGACAAATTATTTTTAAGCTGGTAAAAGAAAACCAAACCTGAGATACCAAGCTTTTAAACTTCTACTGGAGAGTTCAAACAAAGAAGTAATATTAGTAACAGTTTAAAGACAGGAAAACATTATTATGGCAAAAAAGTGAACTTCAAATGTAGCAGTCAATGCCACATTTTGAGTCCTCCACCCACCAGACAACAATTTCCAAGGCTAGATTTTATTGAAAAAATATTTATGGAGAACTGCAGTGTTCACCAGGATGCAAACCCAAGTCTGTATACTTGTGTCTTGATTTACAGTTAAGCTTCTCCTATTATTTTCTTTATTCAATACTCAAAGCTTCTGAGAAAGTAGCACTGGGACAGATAATAAATAAGCATACTTTGGAGTTGATGGGTACTAACAAAGAGGTCTTCAGAAAAATACTGCCAAGCCCTCAAAAAACGAATGGTTATTCAGCTTCACTCAGTTCTGAAGAACCTGAACTGGAGCATGTAAGCTTTAAAATGTTCATGAACAACTACAGTATGCAATTTGACCCTCATTAAGAAAGATGGATATAGCATGCTATGAAAGACAAAACACTTTCAGTCAAGTAAATAATGTACAAATTTATACTAATGAGAAAAGCTGGGCAGGTATTACTTTAAATAGCAGTAACAGAAACAAAGAGGAATCTGGTTTTTTTTTGGCATATTCCTCCAAGTTAGAAAGCCTGGGTTCAAGCTTTCTGCTATGCCACAGATTTCTTTTACCTGAGCAGCAACATTTATTCCTAACAATTCAGAATTTGGGGGGTTTATGACAATTTGCAGGCACGAGGTGTAATCCAAAACTTGCAGCACCTAAAATTGTTTCACAAATATACACTGTTGCAAAACCAATCATAAAAAACATCTGCGCAGATAAAGACTGAAAACTTGCATCATTATCAACTGCGTCTTTTTTACTTTTTAATTTTTTAAACTTTTTTAATAATGACTATAAAACTATACTGAAAAATAGTACGGCCAACAAACAAAAAATTAGGTGGTTAAACCACCCCACCACTGCATATTTTCATGCATAGTGGTCTGTTAAGGGTCTGTGCAATTCTGCAAATGCAAGTAAGCTAGGAAACAGCTGATGTATGATATTTTTGTCAGTCAGACATTCCCTACTTTGCAACAAAAAATAATCAGCTGATAGAGAAGTATTTCACACAAGCCTGGGGACTTCAATTTATTATTCTTAGGTAACATTTTGATCATGTACTATAATAAATATCACAGTTATTTGGTAAATTGTACTGTTACTGTGAACAAACACATGGTGTAAAAAAACCCCTTAAATGTTTTAATGAACAGTTTAGTTCCCTACTTACAATCATGTACACTTCTAAATATTCACAGCCCCTGAATGCACATATGCTGGTGTGTAACACAGATGTCTGGGCATAGAGCATTCCTTCAGCACAGGAAGCAGAGTCTGCAAGACACACAGTAACTGGCACACATAAAGTAAGAGAATCTGTGGAAAGTAATTATTTTCCATTTTTGCTCCTCACGAATTGAATAATGACACTGGTTTGACAGGAGGACCAGAAGAGACAAGGATATATTTCCAATTTGTAGTCAAGTATATTTATGAAAGCATTTTCCTACATACAGTAGAGTGGTTGTATCACACTAAACAAAGCAGAGGACAGAGGGACAGTAACTTATCAATTAACTACGTGGTAGAAAGTCCAAACTACTACAGTCAGCAGTTTGTAAAACCAAAGACACCATTGTTAGGAGATTAGCTCATAGGCAAAAAAGCCAACTGTTTTGTGGTATTGCTGGTTTCAAGAAGACTGGATATTTTCCAAGGATTAAGGACTGGAAAATTTTTCTACAAAACCAAATGTATATACTGGTTAACCTTGGTAGGATTTAAATACTCTAAAAAAAAATGCAGACAAACCTTTGCTAAGGCAACATCATGTAATTTGTAACATACAGAAATGTATTCATCATAAAATGTCTGAAGAGAGACTTCACACATTTATGACATGGTCCCATGGACAGCCGTCAAGGTGATTACAGGTTTGGAAAGCTTGCCATATGAAAAAAGGCTAAAGGAATTGAGTTTGTTCAGCTTAGGGAAGTGAAGAGGCAGGAAGGGAACCTAACTGCTCTTCCAGTACACAAGAGCAGTCACGGGGAAGATGGAAATACTCTCTCCAGAGTGATAGCAACAGGTCAAGAAGTGATGGGAGAGCATTCTATCTGCATATAAGCAAACTTCTTCTCTGTGAATACACTTAAATATTGAAATAGGTTTCCCAGAGGAGGACAGCAATTTCCCTTGCTGGAAATACTCAAGATATGGCTTGACTGGACACTGGGTAACCTAATTTATGGCCCTGCTTTCCACAGAAGGTAGATAAGGTAATCTCCAGGGATCTCTTCAAGCCACAACTCTACTGTTCTATGACAAGCTTGAAAAATGTGCTGGCCTATACCTGCATATCTATTATTGAAGGGGAGTTTGGAGTACAGCAGTTTTATGGACTAATTTGCTGCAGCAGGAAGGCTCTGCACATACAAGCAGACAATGGACCCTAATTTTAACTGTGAATAAAGTGAGTACTTCAAGCAATCTCTTTTATCATGTGATATAAGCAAAATTTACCTTATAAAAGTGTAGAGCTAGACAGGGCACCTTATTTTGGCTCATTCTGAATCAGCAACATCTACAGCAACTAACAAAATTAAAATTTGATGTTGATTCCATCTTTGATTGGACTGAATCTTTTGATTCAGTCTTTCCTGAGTAATCTCACCCTATTCAACCCCGGGAATTAATCATCCCGCATTTGTCACCACAGCAATGAAGCCTAATACAGAAAACCAGATCAATAAGTGCAGTAAAACCCAAGGAACTTTCAAACTAAAATACCAATTTGTGAAAGAAAATGTTACCAGGAACTCAACTGGAATTACATTCAAGAAGCTGTACCGTGACTGGTGCAGATCATTTTGTTATCCACTGAAACAGGCTAAATAATTCTGAAACTGTCTGGACCTTTCTACCAAAGCTTTCCCCCTAAACAAATAAGATTTTCTCCAGAATACTGTCAATTTTTTTTCATTTCCCCCAAAGCCCAGCTATTTCCTAATACATTTTCCATGAATTAGGAAAAATACATTACAGAAGATTAAATGCTTTAAGAGTGATGCATTTTAACCTTTTTAAACACATGCTATCCAATGTCAGAAAGCAGAAAATACTTCAAAAAAGACTATAGGAAAAAGGCAAAGGTACAATAGCTGTTTTCCAGATGTTGCTTCCTGTCAGCAGCAAGTGGTGGTTAGAGACTTCCTGAGACAGATCTTACATAAACACTTTCAGGTTTAAGTCTGGGTGGTAATTTTTCTTTACAATGTTTTTTCTCTGGATCCATCAATTTTTTCTTTTCCCTGCTATTCCTACAAAAGCACTTTCCCTTTTTTAACTTTTGAGATTGAAAGATCTTGTGGCAAATGAATCTGACAACTTAACTGCACCCTGTCTGGAAAAACAATCTGTTTAATTTCTCAAAGTTTACCTTTTCAAGATTGGCACATTCTTATCTCTTTCTGCTTACCTTGAATTTCTGATCACTCAGATGACTCAAAGTTAATTTCTATGGCCAGATGCTTCATAGTATTTTCAATCATTCTCAAAGCCAAGTCTTTCAAACCACTCCTTCCCAACTGCATTACCCTGCTGAAGACAACTGTCAGACTTCACAGCCAGAAATAACTGGATGTTAGTACCTTTCTGCTAGTAGGGTGTTTTATTCTCTAATCATAGACTTTAATACAAGCTGACTGCTGAGATTCTCAGGATGAAGGAGAAATCAACTATGAAATCTTTTGCAAAACACATCATTCAGTGTAAAGCTTCTTAAAAAAAAACAGTGAACTGCACTTCACAGCATTACAAATCCAAGGAAAAGATATGCCCATTTGGTCCAAGCAGAATGCCCACACAAAGGCAAATCCTGTTTTTTCTGTTCAGTCCTTCCCAAGGAGCAAACACCTATTGTTATACAAACAATTCAGCTATGCTACAAACACCTGGCACATCCAAATAAAAGCTCCCTGTCATCTATCAAGTCGGCACAACTTCTCTTTTTCCCCGTAGACAAAACTGCAACAGGTTGAAGAAATAAGCTTTGTCATATACTATTTAGAACAAGCCATACACAAAAGCTTACAGGTTATTTAGACAGCTTTTAAGAGACTAAAAAGCACTCAGTACTTAATCAAAAGGCTGATCTGTGTAAAAATATGCTTCTTGTTCAGCAAAGAGGACAGTCACAGAAACAGAGTTTGGCTAATTTTGATTTTTCAAATATTTTATTTATAACATAATTACCTGTAAGAGAACGCTTAATGACTAAAAATCCACCACAAGAGAAGTCTCTAGGCTCCTTCACTGAGTAAAAATTTTAGGCATTTAACTGCATTTATTTAAGTGCCCTAAAATCAATGGACCTAAACTATACATTAAAGAGCTTAAAAGTGGTTATGGATACTTTATAAATATGAGCCTAAATCAACAACCTCCTCCTCAGGAAATAGTTTTTTTCAAGAACCTTGGTGCTGTGGGGCATAACTTCAAGTTAGAAACCTGCATTTTCCTATAAAAGCAAAGAATCTAAAACTGTCCATTTTAAAATGAAAACTAAATACTCCACCCAAGTAGTAATCCAGCTAGAGAATCACCTATCTATCTCTACAAGCAACTTAGGAACTGGAGAAACTGATCAGGAAACGACGACAGGAAACAACCACTCTAATATCCTGACAAACACTCATGGCAACCCACTCCCTTTGCTCTTCCTGCTGCCACTTCCCTCCCTTGAGCAGCGCTCTCCTAGGCTGAAAAAGCACCTTGGGAAGAAAGGAGTGTGAATCATACTCACGTTGAAAGAAAGTTTAATGGGAATGTTGCTAAATCGGTCAAAAATTAACAGAATTATCACTTTCTGATTCTATTAAGCCAGCTTTTTCAGTATAAAACTGGAATAAAATCGGAAAAAGCTTTGGACTGCTTTAATCCCAAGCGTCCAGACTATGCTCCTAACTAGCACTGAAATGGCACTCCAGTCAGTAGTCCTCTCTCTTTAGAATAGAAAGAAATAAGCTTCTGAGTTAAAATAGAAAATAATTAACATAACAATAGTAAGTTGAAGGAATCACAGGCCATACAGGGAAGGTACAAAAAACTTAGAAAGCCTAAGGCATATTGAATTGATAGTGTAATACAGTTAGATGTGAGGGTTTTTCTGACATTCACTTTTATGATGGAAATAATCTGTCATTACAGAAACAACTACTTGTTCATGTTTTAACTTGAACAGAACTGGTTTTAATACAGTGTCTTTAAACCTCTCTATTTGTCCTCTGGTTAACTCAAGGGCCCTCATATTGGTTTCCTCCAATTCTACAAAACCCAAATATCTTCAAAACTGACTGACACATTGCAAATAAGCCCATTATTACAATACACCCCATTAGTACAATACAGCTTTCTTATAATGCCAATGATATACAGTGACTGAAACAACCATTTGGTTTCCTAAACTGTAATAAAAAAAGCCATTTTTATGTTGTAAAGTTTCACTTTTAATTTGCTAATTTCTTTTCAGGATTCCCAACAAGTTATAAAGGCAGATTCTAAATTCATTCATTCATTTGACAAACCTTTTTTTAAGCCCACAGCTAATAGCTACTAACCAAAACCGTTCTACACGCAGAGTTTCATAACAGCAAATTTTTAGAGGTTTTAGGAAAATTGCAGGAATTCCCATCACTCAAATGAGAAACAGGCTTTAGATTACCAGGACAAGTATGAAGAAGCATTCAAAATGCACGGAGGTTCAGCCAAATAATGAATTCGCAATCTGCATTAGAATGTTTTAAAAGAGCTTGCTTGAATTTGGACAAATTTACCGTCCACTATTTCTGCTTTGGAGCTGTTGCCTGACAAAGATGACCTAGGAAGTACTAAGAAAGGAGCCCCTCAGCGCTACACAGAGCTAGTCTGCTGGCTCCGCTGGCGCCCGCCGAGCGCCTGGGATGAACATCCATCCCCGCATCCCTGAGCACGCTGGGACGAGATCCGAAGGCAGGAAGTGTCCCCCGGCCCCCGACATTTTGGGGCTGAGTCCCGTGCAATTACCCACCCTCACTGCCCTTGATCTAACAAAGCGGACGGGCGTTGCTCGCGGTCTCCCCAGTTTCCCCTTAACCCCGCATGTGCCTTGTTCCGCGGCTGAAACTCGGCTTCCCCCGAGGCCGGTCCCGCAGCCCGGGCGGGGAGGGCTCAGCCAGGGTGGCCGAGGCACGAAGCTCCTCCCGGCAGCCCCACTGCCCGGGGGCGGAGGCAGCTCGCCCGTCCAACCAGCGCCCGGCAGCTCGCCGCTGCTTTGCCTTCTCTCCCCCTTTCCCGGCCAGGATAAGCCTGCCACAAAGAGGAGGGGTTCAAATGAGGCAGCTCCGGGCTGCCTGAAGGGACGGCCGGGAGCGCCGAGCGCCCCGCGGGAACGTGCCGCTTCGGAACCGGGACGCAGCCCAGAACGGTCTTGAGCAAGAAAAACGCAGAAGAGGAAAAGAACTGCAGAAGAGGAAAAGAATCCCCAGTACGTCCCGTCTGGTCCCAGCACGGCGCACGCGGACTGCGGGTCGCCGAGGCGATGTCACCGCGGTCGGGCCGCGGCGGCAGCTGCTGACGGGAGCGGCCGAGGAGCGCAGCGAGGAAGCCGAGCAGCCGCGGTAAGGACGGGCACTGCCGGGGGCTGCCGGACGGGTGCGGCGGGTTCCGTACGCGCGGCTCACAGCTCCCGCTGCACGGAGGGAGCCAATGCAAGCTTATCAGAGTAGGACTGCTCCCTAAGATAAAGCAGCAAGCCTGCTTATTCACTTCAAAAGAACAAAAAAATACCCACGACCCTAAACAAAAATCCGTCACATATTAAAATAAAAGTTGTAAATGTAGCTGAGACATTATGTGCCAGGCAGTGAAAGCCTTGGTATTATTTTCAAGAGTACGACTTTTTTTTTTAATCGTATTTTTGCGCCTTTCTTTGATCTTCACACTACCTTAAACTTGCCATCCAAGAATTTTTCTAGGACATACTATTTTCTAAAGGAATATCTGTCTTAAAGATTTTGAAACCTCCATTCAGTCTTTTTTACACTCATGTCCGATTAGGGAGATACAAAACTTTCTGATACTTAAACAGTCTATAAAGGAAATATTTGAAGTATTTCACAAAAACTTAAAATTAAAAAGAAACTAGCATTTATGAGTACATTCATGTAGGCATCAAAGTATTACATGGTCTAACTGCTATTTTTCATGGGTTAAATGAGTCACATTTATTAAAATATGAATCTCTTTAAAGGCTGTTACGGACAATGTGCATGCACACATATGAGCACACACAGTATGAGCACTTTCTGGTAGTGATTGGATTAAGTGAAAATAAGGTGAGGCCACTGTTAAGGGAAGCAACAACAAAAGCAGTGCTTTCTTTCAGTAATTACATTCCACATCTATGACAGAACTTTAGTAAAGCACAAAGAACAATCCACAAACAACTAAAATTCTTGGTAATCAAGAAGAATATTTGTACTTCTTGTAACTGAAGTTTTTGCCAAAACTTGAAGAAAGTTACACGGCAACAATAGATACATAAACTTCTGCAGTTTCTTGCAGCAACCGATAGTATTTCAAAACAAAAGTTTTCCAAGACCTCATGAAGACACTTTCGTTCCGATGTGCGGCTTAATCATCCAATCCCCTCATTAGAAAAAGTATTACCTTTTAAGAAAACTGAACTGGTGCTTGAACTAAAATTTCAGTTTTAAGTGGGCAGAAAATCTGACAAGAGAATGTATTCTAACTCAAGTGTCTTAAAGGAATTAATTAGTTAATGCCAGTGTGGCACTTTTTCCACTGGAAGGAACTAGTGGTAAAACTGCAAAAGTGATTCCCCCCCTAAGTTTGGAGTTAAATTTTTCAATTCAGTTCAGTATCATGTTTTCATAAACTAGCACTGCATGCTACTACGTGTCAGCCCTTTTTTATGTATTTACTTTAAAATTTAGAGCCCAGCTTTAAAGGTTTTTTCCAATACATGGAGAAATGCGGTCTACATATTACTGTGCTGTGTTTTCACTGTGAATTGCTGTTTCCTTTAACAAAACAAAAAAACAACAAAAAAAAATCACTAGATTTTTCACAGCAATACTTTTCATCGAAAAGCTAAGACGTGAGCTTATTCTAAAAGAAACCCTGCAGCAGTGGACGTCCCTCCTCTTAGAAAAGAGCAAATTTCACACTAAGTTTTAAGATTACCTTTGAGAGGTAAAAATTCACAGGATAATTTAACATAATTCCATGGAAGAAAACGTGTAAAGGAGTGAAAAACAGAGCATGACCTCTAAGACAAGGGACAGGGAGTAGGAAAGCATGCAGATTCAAAAAATTCATGCTTGTCTGTCTTATCACAATGGTGTTGTGAAATCCAGATCATATTACTGGCTTGGTGCCTGGAACATGCCAGCTAACTGTAAGTCCACAAACACTGGCTATCAAAGGATTCTGTAGAAGCAAAAACCTAAGATGTGTTTTAAAAAAATGCAAAACCAAGCCTTCTGATCTTTTCATAGCAGGATTTTACATTTTCAACACCCTTGCTTCATTTGCTTTTATAATGCAATAAAAATGTAAAACTGCACTAATATAAAAATACCTTTCATTATCAAAGACAAAAGTATTAAACAGTGAAGATGTGTTGCTAGCTATTCATGTTTCTTCTTTAGAATGCACAGCTATCAAATTATGTATGAATTCACAATAAAGTACAGCAGTTTATCTTCTAGAGAATAAATGCTGTCTTAGTTAACACTATGCCTTTTGTGAACATGCCTCCTTTATATGCCTCAGTGCCTGAGGATTCTGCACAGAAGATGGCATATCAGAGGTACAGAGGAAAAGACAGCCCATCAAAAGGACTCCTGGCCTTGTTTATTAAATATGACCAGCACAAAAAACAGTGATTAACAGTGGTTTAGCATAGCTGAATGAACTCATTTGTATGTGTGGTATAGTTTTTTTCTTCATAGTCAAAGCAACCATTTCAGAAAATACGAGTGTTATGCAAAAGTGTGTGTGTGTTATCCTTTTTATGTATGTGTTTTTCACCTATCTGGGTATTCTGAAAGGCTTTGATGT
Organism: Zonotrichia leucophrys gambelii; assembly: GCF_028769735.1. NCBI lineage: Eukaryota > Metazoa > Chordata > Aves > Passeriformes > Passerellidae > Zonotrichia > Zonotrichia leucophrys. Next base: position 105,407 of record NC_088186.1, read on the forward strand.
GTGAGACTAATTATAGTGCATTCAGTTCTGGCATGCTGGACCTACATGAACTCTTAAACAATCCAACCTCTAGACTGTAAGCCCTTCCTCAGTCAGAGCAATTTGTAGAGATGGAAATAAATGGTGAGTGTCAGACCTTGCTTATCCACTGTTTAATTAAATGGAAGTCACCTATTACAAAAGAAAACCCAACTCACACCACAAAAATAAAACCCTACACAGAAAATGGAGTGAAATATTAAAAGAAATTAACCCCACAATCCTGAAATTAACTTCCAAGGTATGTAATACTATGGGAGCCTTTTTAGGGAGGCTGAGTGACAATGATTATTGTAAAAACAACAGTTGTTATCCCTAAGATGCAATGACTTAAATGGAGAATTCTGCTTTAGTTTAGTTTCTGAGCGTTCCGTGTAAGAGTAAGTAATGTAGAAAACCTACTGCATCACCTTGTTTACAATAACTATCATAGCCCAGTAAACTATTAATGCATCCTTAGTTCCTCAGCTGCAGCATACAAGCCACTAAAAATCTTTCTAACTTGTTAAAGTTTGCTGCTGTGTTCTTCATATACCAGGTTCTCACTATCACTTCTACAAAAGAAACAGGTAGTGCTTTTTATCTTTGCAGCAAACTCAACTATACTGCAATCCAAATAGCTACTCAAGTCCCCAGAAATGCTCTTATTGTAACATCTGAGTTTTAGCACAGAAAATTGCCTTCTCTGTAAAGCAGTGTCCAAGGGTAGCGAGAGTGCCATGGATCACGTTTGAAAGCTGCCTGTCCATGGATCACTGCATCACAATGTCACATCTATGTTTCTCTGGCTTTGTTGCAGTTCACTATACATAGAAATACAAGAGCAGCAGCAAGAAGCAATTCTGTTACTTTTACCTACTGGGATCTGTTATGTTCCTTATCTGTAGAAATAAGCCATAATGATGCAATTTAAGATACAAAATTTCTATTCTGGTATGACATCCAGGTAATTATTTTTCATATTTGTCTTAGTTAAGGTGTTCCACGCATGATTCACACAGATCGTTATTTTGCTTTTGTACTTTTCCAAAATGCTATAGTACAGGTAATGTCTTAAGTATCAAAACCTTTCCTCCTTAAACTGACTTGTAATGTTAAGCAACACATAATAAAGTTCAGTGCTCAGCCACCATCCAGTAGTCTTCCTGCTCTTACTTTTCGCAGGACACTGAAAAGCAAAGATATAAAAAGGACATAGTATAAACTCCTAGACACAAAATGCCAATCTCTTAATGGCTGAAAGACTCAACATTGCAAAACCACTTGAGATCGAGATGAGAATGTTGATACTATACACTCAGGCTTTCATAGACACATTTCTTTCCAGAGTAATATGGCAAGTGTCTCTTTTATGAACAAATTTCATTCAACAAAAACCAGCCATAGCATTGAAAAGCTACTGGCAGCATTTTCAGATAAGCTTAATGATTCTATGATTATTTTAAGTAATATTTTTCATCTCATGGAGACAGATCTTCACTTGTACACAGAATCCCACAGGCAAAATATTTCATAAAACCTGAGACAGTTAGCCTGTCTCTTTAGTACGAATGAGATCCTCCTAGGCATGGCATCAAAACCAACAAATAATGAAAAAAGAGATACAGGTTCGATTATCCAATATTATGCAAATTTTAAGTAGCTGAAACCCAAAAAGACCATTGTGCTGACATTGATACCTTTACTGCTCCCTCTTAAGGCAAGCTAATTAAAAATAGAAATTAATATTTACAAAATGGTAATTTTTTCATGTGGAAATATTTTTACCTTTATAATTTTAGGGTCACAATAGCAATTAAACAATACATTATGAACCTTTCTACAACTTAATATTGTAAAATACTGAAATCCTGTTGAAGTACATAAATTTCAAGATATTTGTAAAAATTAAAAGGCAACACATTTTGGCTAATGAAAAGCTGCATATAAACAAGACAGAATACAGGACAGAAAAATGTTTCAAAGCAAAGCCAAAATAAGATTTTATTATCATTTTCTCTCTAAAGGACAGAAAAAGCAATCAAGTACTGAAACATCCAATATCCCTTTCAGAAAATTTATTTCCTCTTTTGTCACCAGATCATGGAAATATCCTTACTTGGATAAACAATGAATAAGCAAACCACCTACTTCCAATTATATACATATATAGGCAAACAGCTGGTATACAAGCCAAAATTTTAACTAAAGCACTTGTGCTGGCTAGGAGTATAAAGCTGCTACAGTTATATGCCACACAACAATGCTGCCAAACATTTTCATACAAATGCAGTTATACTGGTAAAAGACAAACAGGAGAAAAAAAAAGTATTTGGCCTCAATAAAAAGTGAAATATACTGCCAAGTAGGGTAGATATACAAAAAACTGAGGTACATCTGCACTAGGGCAAGTTTGCCCCAACTCAGTTGCTATGAAAAATGCTTTTATGAGTATGCATCTTGAACAGAATCTAGAAATAAAATAATGAAATTACTTCAACTTGTTGTTTAACCAAAATAATTACTTTTTAAATGTGCTTCATTCACCTGTATGGTTGTGTGTTAAAGTTTGGTCAGTATGCCTGAGGATAAGAGACAAACAATGCTGTATCTCCAGTAATAATGAAAATTTCCCTCAAACCTGCAAATGTGCTTTTAGATTGAAAAGTCTACAGCTGCCCAAGTGGAATTCTGCACTGGGAACAAATATGGCCCTAGTGATATAGTTTCCACTCAGTCCCCCCTGCAGAAGAGCTACTGGCAGAGGGCAAGGGGAAAGGAGCCAGAGAAACAGAAGAGCTGCGTGATCGGCAAGCAATGGCAGCAGTCAAGTACAAGGAGTGTCAGCAATTACAGGGCACAGGAGAAAACTGGAAGTTAATGTCCTAGACGTCAGATATGATCTTCCTCTCACCTGGGAAGGAATTGTAATATCCTAAGAATCTGATGTTCTGCTACTCAAAGAGGAAGGTATTAAAAAAAGCCTTAAATCCTTTCTTAAAATGGTTTCTCTGGCTTCCCTCCCTACTTTCTCTATTCCAGAAAGCTTTTTTGTCCATGAAAGATTAATCATTGAGAGTTGCTCAAATGACCATGTTGTGAACTTCATTTTAATCCAACTGCAGAAAGGAAGGAATGCCATTTATTCATGTAGTCGTTCCCAATATGCAACGAATAGGCCTGATACTAAACACATTTTTTTTAACCAAACAAGTACAAACAGTGAGAGACTTACAAAGTTATCATATACAGACTGCAGGAAGGAAGACAGCAGATGACAGTATGATTCTTGTTTCTGTTTGTACTGGGGCATTCTCTAACCAATGTCACTTTCCTTCCACTGATTTTTCTTATAAGAAGAACATCTTAGAAAAGGTGACATGCAGGAAAGATCATGACAGAGAAACATTTCAGGACAGTCTAATTATGCTGATGTCATTCACTGGTGGCCTGCCATCTGCAACCACTGGTCAAACCCTAGAATAGGCTTCCTAGAGAGGGGTCACTCACATGGTCAGGCAGTGGGACTAGATGATCGTTGAGATGCTACGTTATAATGAGGCTGATGAACTCTGGCCCATTACTTTCTTACACAGTTCTTTAAAAAATCAGGAGAAAAATCTGTTACATGTTGCTCTTTCTTCAGCTCAGAAAAGTATGGGCACCCCAAAGCCATACTCAAAGCAGAGAGATGCTCATATGAGATGCTGCAACAGACAGAAGTGAACTCTGAGGAAAAAAAGAGCTTCTTTTCAGTAGTCACCATAAGTACAGGTTGGGGGGGGGGGGGGAAGGATATTAGAACTCCAACAGCAAAATAAAACTATTTTATATCTATATGCAAGAAACATTTGCGAAACCAGTCATCTGTGCAGGAACACGAGGCCTGGAAAACTTCCAGGTTTTCCAAGTGTGACCTGCTGTGCAAATGCTGATTATGTAAGTTAAAGTTGTCTGGGGTGAATTTATGTTCCCTATTTTCCAAGACTCCAAATAGCAATGCTTTACTTGCAGAAACCATGTCAAACTCCAGATTTTTATCTGACATGTTTTCAAGATTTTTGAAAAGTCCTGTACAGCACAACTCCTTTCTACTTGCAAAATTAAAATTAGTTTATTCCAAATAAGAAATTGAGGCAAAAGTATATAAAAAAAATTTTAAGAAGGATTAAGTTCTAGTCACTTTGAATCTTTTGCAGAAACATCTATTGTTTATTTCATAAAAACAGAAAAATACAAATGACAACCATTACTTTTCTCAGTAAGAATAGTAAAGGATGCATATCCAGCACTAGCTTGACATTAAAAAAAAAAAAAAAAACACAAAAAAACCACCACAACCCTCTTAAAAGTCTGCAGCTGCCTAGAATCATAAACCAGTTTAGACTGGATGGGACCTTATCTTCGTCTTACAGAGCAAGTCCAGTTTCACAGTTTCAGCATTTGATCAGCCTGCTCATAGCCTTACCTAAATCAAAACTTCATATATTTTTAGGAATGGAGATTCTACCACCTATTTGGGTGACTGCTTCAGTCCTCAGTCACCCTCACAGTGAAGTTCAAATAAAACCCATTTTTTTCCTGAGGTAATTTGTATCCGCCATATACTTTCACTGCACTTCCAAAAGGAATTTATCTTCTTTACAAACACCCTTTAAGTAGCTGAATGTGTGTCTTTCTTTACCTTCTCACCTGGAGGCTATACAAACCTCTCTCTTTCTGCTGCTATTCATTCATCATGTCTGCCAGCCTCCAGCTAGCCATGCTGGGTGTACTCAGTACTGAGTACACCCAGCTGGACTCACTCCAGTTTCTCACAGCTGTTACTATCACCATTTCATGCAATTTAAAAAAACTAATGTACCAGAGATGAGCAAACAGTAAGGTGATAGATACTTAAATATTCAATGATTATTCCATGAGAAATATTTTAGAAGCAAAGAAATAACGCTACAGCAACACTACACCTTGGTTTAAAAGTATCTGACTTTATGCACTGAAAAAACTCCAACACTGCATTTTTCATTCGTTTTATTTAAGAAAACTAGGTTGCATATACACATGAGCATTAAAAATCAACAATGAAAAAGTTTTAGAAGTACATGACATCAAAGTGCTGATCAAGTAGCTGATAAGAGAGTGGTTTGTGACAGGGTATTTCTGGCAGCAGTGACAATGCTAAGCCCATATTTCCAAGTCTACTGTTGCCCACAAAGTTCTGGTATTGATTTATTTTTTGAGAGATTGTGAGGGCCTCAGCTGTCCACCTTGAATATGAATCTGCATGGAGAATTAAGTTAGGGCAATTTCACCAAGGAGCAACTGTTGCAGTATGCCAGTAGACACTACCAGCTGATTTAAATCACCATGCATTGCCACTGTCCACCATGCACATATGCAGCTACTTTTCTCCTTTCAAGAAGGGACTCTGGAGTGAGATGACTAGGCTGAGTTTAGAGACCGTCTCCAGTGAGAGTCACAGTAAATGTTTCAGTTATAAATTCTACTAGTCTAGAAAAATAACAGATTTTACTGCCTATTATATCTGAGTAGTAGAGTTTTTAACTTACAGTTATTAAGGACCAATGTAAAAGAAGTTTTTCCTTTTTTTTAAAGCAATGGAGATTCAATACTGCTGAATAAAGTAAAATTGTTACATGTCACCTAAGCTGTATGTCTTGCAATGTATATACAGTTCTAAAATACTGCAAATTAACAGTTTGATATTTTTAGAACTTTTAGCAGCATTAATACATATATTAACTTACATTATGTTTACATTTAAAGGTTGTATTTATAACTGTAAAAAATGGAAAGTGTAATTAATATTTAAATGAAAACGCCAATCCTGGAAACTTTTGTGGTATTTGCCTGGAAGAAAGGAATCTTAAAATCCTTGTATTTATTGCTTACTTTCTTATGGTTCTTGGCAGGCTTTAGATGAACTAGCAACTAGTAACTACAGTTCTGACCACAGAAAGATACAACTACTCCTCATGATGTCCCCCTTTAATCATCACAAGTTGATGCTGGACCTCATTTGTACAAATAGTTACTATGTACTATTTTGTAAGTTTTAGAATAATTGTAAATTGTAAATTCACACTTATTTCCTACTCATTACTGTTACATTTATTTTAAAACAGATTTTACTAAATTCTTTGCAGAAGAATATTTGACCGGAACTAGAGGATCATGATGACAACAAGATTCATCTGTTTAATACTAGTAACTGTTGTGGGAGTTACTACAAGTGAAACACAGGAATTTGAAGGCAATGACAAGGAAAAAGCTCAAGAATTCATTTATATGAATAGGTATAAGCGTTCCACTGACACACAGGACAAATGCACTTACACCTTTATTGTACCTCAGCAGAGAGTGACAGGTGCCATTTGTGTTAATTCTAAGGAGCCTGAAGTTCTGCTTGAAAACAGGGTAAATAAACAAGAATTACAGTTACTCAACAATGAACTTCTTAAACAAAAGAGACAAATAGAAACTCTTCAGCAACTGGTAGAGGTGGATGGTGGAATTGTTAATGAAGTTAAACTGTTAAGAAAAGAGAGCAGAAATATGAATTCTCGTGTCACACAACTCTACATGCAGCTATTACATGAAATTATCCGAAAACGTGACAACGCCTTAGAACTTTCTCAACTTGAAAATAAGATTTTGAACCAAACTGCAGACATGTTGCAGCTTGCAAACAAATACAAAGACTTAGAGCACAAGTATCAACATTTGATGTCAATCGCCAACAATCAGACAATAATAATTGCCCAGCTGGAAGAACATTGTCAAAGAATGCCCTCCATAAAGCCACTGCCACAAACTCCACAACCACCAGTTAAAGTGTACCAGCCTCCTACTTACAATCGCATTAATAACCAGATATCTACTAATGAGATTCAGAGTGATCAGAACTTAAAGGTTCTGCCACCTACCTTACCAACCATGCCTGCAGTTACTAGTATTCCAACTTCAACTGATAAACCATCTGGTAAGTAATATTATTGATACATTTACATTATTTTATGCTAATATGCAGTGGACACCATTTTTATTGTAGTCAGTATTTATTTAGCTAGTGAATTTTACATACATGCTGTAGTAGAAACACAGAAAGAGAAAAAAAACCTATGAATGTCTAAGACACTCTAGCCCCACATATTTTTCTCATGTTACTTTGCTAAGACAAACTCATCATTTATATTACATGCATAAGATAAAGGACTTTCAGAAAAATCTTACAGTTCAAGTAATCTAAATCTTATTTACTTTGCTCAAGACTGAGCTGCTACAATTCATGACATCTGAAGGAGTTTGACACTATGTAAACATATGAAATTATTACAAGTTTTTTGATATAGCATCTGATAATGTCCTTGTGTAATTAAAAAAGGAGTAAGTATCTCCTTACTTTATATGGAACACTTGTGCGTAGACAGAAGCAAAAGGAAGTAAGTGGTGGAATAATAACAGGATATTATACAGCCCTTATTAAGAGTCTTAGGAGTTCTGCCACAAGCATGATTTGATGATGTGAAATCACATTACAGATCAACTGATCTACGTGATAACAAAATAACTGGCAAAGGACTCACTATGGTCCGCCATTTGAAACAAAAAACCCGAACACACACCCAGTCAGGTATGTGTTCAGTGCTCTTCCCTGTGTGGACAACACATACCTTCTTCAGAAAAAAGATAGGGAGTCACAGATCTCTGAACTCAGAGCTAACTGAAATAGAGTAATGCAGGGGAACTGCACTCAATATATTTCATGGCTATTTGCAAAATATTCCAAAGGACATCAACAAACTTTTAGGACTACCCAATAATGCAACTGCCACATGTTCAAAACCAAACAACCCCTGTATTGTTTCTCCATGGAAATACTCACAATGAAAGAAACTTGAGCAAGTAAGCACTGAGTCTCTTGAGTCTATAAGTTTCTACATCATTTTGCTACAAAGCAGTATTTTCACAGAATTGCCAAAGATAGTGCAGAAAAGCCTGCACCTGATCACAGCCAACCAGTGCAATGAAAACAGGAGTGAAATACAAAAATAGTAAATATCTTCTATTAATCTGTTGAAAGTCTCCCCTTCACAAAAAGTAATAGACCAGTATTCTCTCTATCACACACTTATTACAGTCTTAATAGTAATAAAACCCGCATTCAAGCAGCTTCACTATTAACTTTGTTCACACTGTTTTCTGGTTGTGGTTTTTTTGTTGGTTTTTTTTGGTAGATGCCTCATTTCTGAAAGTGTCAAAGACCAGGCTGGATGGGGCTTGGAGCAACCTGGTCTGGTGGAATATGTCCATGCCTGTGGAAAGGAGGTGGAATGAAACAAACTTTAAGATCCCTTCCAGCCCAAGCCTTTCTGTGATTCTACAACTCCCTAAAGACAATTTTATCAAAACTACCTCCCTTGAAAGTCAGGTTGCTCTCACTTTTTCACGGGAAAATACCCTAGCTAAAATTTTGAAAAGGTTACTACCTGACAAAAAAGTACTTGTCACTAAAAAGTAGTAGCAAATTCTACTTTGATGTACTTCTAATAGTTCATCTTAAATCACTTTCAGAAAAAAGATTCACGTGGAGTAGAGCACTGCTGCTGTGTGCCATAAAAGAAAGCGTAAATACTACATTGCGTACTGCTATATATTTTTTTACAAAGACAAGGTCAAAGCTGTTCGACTGTTTAGAAGTTCTTCAATAATTACTTACTTTTTTGTTTTTAGTCAGTGCCACTACACATTGTGATAAAATAATGAGCACTAATAATTTAAATTGCTCTGGTTTAACATTTTTTCCCCACCTCTCATAAAGAGCCATGCCATGGTGTGACAAGAGCATGGCATCTATATCTAACTGACAGAAATCTAAACAGCCCCAAAAGAAATGGAGAAGGGTCTTGTAAGCACAGCTCCAGGTACAGTCTCTGATTATGACTGAGGCAACAAGAACACAGCATCCACAGAACAAAGACTTGGAACTCCTCTCTGTACACTGACTTACTGATTAAAACAGTTAAAAATACCAAAACCTCAGTGCTTTAATCTCCAAAACACTGAGATTATTTCTATAAAACTAATTTATTTCTAACGCATTTGCTGAGTACCATTAGTAGTGTTGGACAATGAATACGAAAAACAGTAGGACTGAAATAATTTAAAATAGAAATTACTCTTGATAGCATTGTATGCTTCAGTAAGGCTCCTAGTCAGACAATCTGACAAGCCTTACTCCTTCAGTGGGCAGGGAGTATCAATCCAGGGGCTCTAATCTCTAATCTTGATGATTCTTGTTGACTTTACTCTTCCACTGAGGAATCAAGGCAGGTGATATTTCTGAATATCTCAGGATCATCAACACAATCTATTATACCACTGGAGACAATTTACTGAAAAAAATGGGAATATAAGATACTTTCAAAAAGCATGAGCTCTTTAGAGACTCTCTTGAACTGAAAACAAGACTATGTTAACTGCAATTTCTGTGAATTCAAAGTATATTGAGTCCTGTCATTTATATAAAGTTTCTCTCACAAGCACCCTATGTTAAAAAGAAAAAAAAAAAATCTTAATTTCCATGTTACCTTGTAATTTATTAAGGTGGCAGCAGTAAGACCTACAGCCTGAATTTATGTTGTTGCTTCCACAGTTAATGCCTGTGCCAGTGACATTTTTGGGGATCAAAAAAGCTGAATTTCTCAGACAGAATCAAGAATTTCTCAAAGACAGAATCAATTTCTCAAAGACAGAATCAATTTCTCAAAGACAGAATCAAAACTTACTGTTTTGTTTGCTAAAGGAAATTCTTACTTATCTATGCAGTCATTCCTATTTAGTTTCTTTGAATATATAATTGATGGCAAAAGTACCAGTGCAGCTGCCTTAAAAGTATTTCTTTTTCAAAATCTACCTTTACCAGTAACTCATTATGAAATGTTCCAGAAATAATGTTACAATAAATGGATTGGTTTGAAAACACTTGGTGGATACTCGTCCTTTAATAAGAGGAAAAACAAATATGCTATTCAGTGAAACCAAACTAGTACAAAAAGCTACCAACTCAAATACTGCCCTGCTTTAAAGAAACGCTCAGTGGCAGCTTGATGCAGAGCCTTTCTGTTTTGACACAGGGCCCTGGAGAGACTGTCTACAAGCATTAGAAGACGGCCATGACACAAGCTCCATCTATCTTGTAAAACCAGAAAACACAAACCAGCTTATGCAGGTCTGGTGTGACCAACGGCATGACCCCGGTGGCTGGACTGTCATTCAGAGACGGCTGGACGGCTCTGTCAACTTTTTCAGGAACTGGGAAACATACAAGGTTAGGACAAGAGAGCCAATTAGTATTTTCCACCCTCTAGAACTTACTGATAAAGTTACTTTAAACGGGTGGTTTAAGAGTCTGGCCAAGAGCCTACTTGAAAAAGAACTTGTGTGTTTACCCTTCCAGAAGAGGAAGTCTCTATAAAATAAGTTAGTGCAGTTTTCTACTTAAGAATACACTCAGATTTACCACTAACACAGATGCAGAATATTAACCTACTTCTCTTGCTTCCTTTACAGCAAGGATTTGGTAATATAGATGGAGAATATTGGCTTGGATTAGAAAACATTTATTGGTTAACAAATCAAGGCAACTACAAACTGCTCATAACAATGGAAGACTGGTCAGGTCGAAAAGTATTTGCTGAGTATGCCAGCTTCAGACTGGAGCCAGAGAGTGAGTACTACAAGCTGAGACTGGGACGCTACAACGGCAATGCGGGAGATTCTTTCACTTGGCACAACGGCAAACAGTTCACCACGCTAGACCGGGACCACGACGTATATACAGGTAGGAGGTCCCTCTCAGCTGCCTTGCCATCTTTGCCTTTACATCCCTGTCCCCTGCCACCCCCTTTTATCTCTTTTGAAAAAGGAAAATTACTTATGGTCATAAATACAGAAAAAAAAAAAAATTGCACTTACAAAGGGATTTGTCAATTAGTACCTTATGAAATACAAACTGATGTGTCAGCCCTTGTACATACTAACATCAAAATTAAAAGTTTTTACACTAGACAAGGGTCTGTAAAATACACTATGAATGGTTACTTGACACGGTAACACCCGCTGATTTTTCAGGCAAGAGAAAGTAACAAAAAAGATTCTATCTGTAGAACCTAACTACTTAGCTGGTTCATGAAGAAGCCCAAGTTCACTTTGTACCACAGGATACCTACATGTTAAACATACTAAAAAAAGCCAAGATCAACCAGCCGACCATCCAGACAGTGAAGTCTGGTACTCTGCTTGCTTGCTTTAAGAGTTTTCATTTACTTCTCAGCCTGAACTGGAGCTTTCTTTTGCAGGTAACTGTGCTCATTACCAGAAGGGAGGATGGTGGTACAATGCATGTGCTCACTCAAATCTCAATGGAGTCTGGTATCGTGGAGGACACTACCGCAGTCGATATCAGGATGGTGTTTACTGGGCTGAATTCCGGGGAGGATCATATTCACTAAAGAAAGTTGTTATGATGATAAGACCTAACCCTAACACATTTCACTGAAATAACTCTTCTCTTGGTTTGCTTTGTTGTTCTAAAAATCACATAAAGCTATGATTTTATTACCTGAAATTATCTTTTCAGAAATGAGGAATGTAAGATACTGTACATTTATTGATAAGGTATGAGGGCTTGTATATTATATTTTCAAGAATCATCCCCAGAAAAAGAGCTGAAGAAAAGGAACTGTAATAACATTCAGAACACCTCTTGGTCCTATTGGAACTTGCAGTTTAGATAAAAACTGTAGATAAACTTCCTGGTTTTTATTCCCTGTAAATTAAGTTTGGATGATAAAAATATTGTCACCACATTTAAGTATTTTTGTATGTTATGTATAAATATTCTCAAATACAGGAAATACTACAAACTGTACAGTAAGAGTTTTATTATTATTATTGTTATTATAAGCAATCATTTGACACAGGAATCATATCCTTTGAACTAGGTAGCTGGTATATGTACATTAGTGTAATGATTATGTAATCTTTGTTAACTACCATGAATAAAGTTAGAACTACATAATTCAGTTCTGAGAGCAGATACTCAAACCATTATTGTCTTGATAAATCTGGCCTTTTCCCTTCCCTATGTGCATTTAAATAATCTGCTCCTACAAAAGTTCACCATTAATTCAAATATTTTAGATTAAAAGCATTAAGTATTTCTTACCAAAATGAAGTAGCTACTTACATATGGAAATTAATCCAGATTTATAATAGGTATTCTGTGCTCTATAGCCAACAAGTTATACTACACAACTGTTACGGTATTTTGTACCCGACTTCAGTGATTACCTGCTGTGTAGCCTCTATATTCAGAAATGGCTGGATATAAATTAAAGGGTCTATCCAACTTTGCAGGCAAATGATGGATACCAATTTATAAGCTATTTAATAACCTTAGCCTTTAGATAAAAAATTATATAGAGAACTTATCCATAGCAAAAAAGTTATTTTAAACATATTTCACAATTATTACTGTCAAATTATTAAACAGATTTACTCATATTTAGAGGTCAGTCATACTTATGAAATACAGACTGGAGTAATTCTAATATTCTTCTGAGATAGGTTTCTGTAACACATTGTCAACACACCCATTACAAACAAACAAACTACTACAAAAATACAAGTTAAAGAATGCATAAAAGAGGCAGAGTGAAAGCCTCTAGAAGTTCAACATATTTTTTGGTCAACCTGTATGACACTGAGTGTTTGTGTGTGTTTGCATACTTTTCCCTTATTACCTCATCACATCTTTACCACAGTATGATGTGTGATGTAGCATGTGCTGTATATAACTCAAAGTAGGGTTTTTAATATATTAGATTACCCCTGTAATATTGTAACCCTTAATAAAGTACCAAATGTTATTTTGACATGTTGAGATTTCATCTTGTTGTAGTTCAGACTACTACACAATAGTCTGCCTCTGATTCAAACAAACTCTGTATGCAACCACTGTTGATGTGTGTGAAGTGTTGAAATATTGTAACATAAAAAAGCAGAACAATTTTCACCTGAAAAAAATACAGAATTTCCACACAGCCCAAGGAGGAGCAACTTTTTGAGGGTTATATGAAACACTCACATTTTCCAAAAAGTATTCAAGCTTTATCTTCCATGGGGTTATCTACTCAATTCTGGAAAAGATTTGTATTTTAGATTAGAAATATTAAATGCACCTACTAGCCCTAAAGCCTGGCTGCAATACTCTTACAATTACTAGCATTAAGGCTACTTCATGCTTGCCTTGAGGAAAGAACACAGAGAAGTTCAGGTATCCACTGTGCAGATCTCAAGATGAGGCATCCACTAGAAAAGCTATTACAGTTGCTCTTCTGTAGCTGGAGATATGGCTGGAAATGCATCTTCATAGTATACACTCAAAATAGGCTTTAAACCCACATTCAAGCTGACAGTCTTTTGTTAAAATAATAATATTTCTTAACCTTTTACCTAAAAGGTGTGTCATTTACCTAGATACTCATCCATGTAATTAAAAAAGATAATGCACAGCAATCCATGATTACCTAGAGATACCATATGTGAGAAAAGAACTTATAAATTTTTTACATAAAATTAGTATATTTGCATAAAATCATTTTAAACACAGAGCCTGGCACATCAAAAGTAATTAAACATTAGGGATTTGGAACTTATACTGTGAAGTTATTGGCAAGTACATTGGCAGAACTACAGATTTCACTATGCTTATTTAAAAAAAAAAACCAAAAAACATACACAACAGGTGCACTAGGTCCACCTACTGTAGTAGATGACATTACTACAAACTGTGAAAGGCCTTAGTTTTTCCCATTTCCCTAATTATTTCCAAAGTTTTCAATTACATTACTTCATTGCTCCCCAAATGTACACCTTTGGCAACCATGCAGTCTAAAAATCCCATACCATACACTTTCCTATCATTAGCAAAAGCCCATTTGGTGACTTTATGCAAGAGAGAAATTGCAGCCCTATAGAGAAGATCCCTAGCAACTGCAATTCTCCTGTAAATTTCTATTTCAAGCTGTGCTATAGGAAACTGACATTGCTCTTCTGAATTTTTGAAATATCTCTACCTTTTTCAGAAGTGTAAAGAAGATGCTGTCAAACTAATACATTATCTATGTATCAGGAATGAAACAATGGGGCTCCACCTATAGCATTTAGACAAAAGGCTGTCACAAGATTGATGTAACCTGAGAAGACAATTAGTTATTCTTTTGTATACACATTTCCAAAAAATTCTTTCCTGAAACTGTTCAATTATCATTCAAAGTTATCATAATTACCCCCACTGTTACATTCCAAGTGGAAAAGAAGCAAACAGTGCAACAAATCTATAGATTATAAGATCATACCCAACTTTGTTTGTTCTGTGACATACAAAGACAATCTAAAAGATCACCAGCAGTGAAGACAAGAAAACACTATAACAAGCAATTACAGCCATGAATTTTCAAAACAATGTGAGTGCTATTTTTTCCTAAATCGCACTGTGGCTAAACACTTCCAACAGCTCACATCATAGCCTTGCCAATCTCATGATTTGTTTTTTTCTTTCTTTCTCTCTCCCTTTTAAAAATTGAAAGACCTGTCTGAAAACAAAACAACTGTTGGATGTTTAACAGGTACTTTTAAACACAGTAAATACTAGTCTCTCATATTATAGCCTGAGGTTGGAAACGAAACAGCAGTTGTCTCCTGTATTCATCTGGTTACACAAAATGTCCAGCTGCACCTCTCAGAATGCAGGGAAAGCCTTACTTTACAAGAAGAGCAATACTGCCTAGTCTTTGCCATCAGCAGGAAGAGGGTCTCGTATGAAACAAGATACAACATATGCAGGAGAATTCAAAGTCTCAAGGAGATTGGCTAAAGACCAGCAGGAATTTCAGATTCAAGTTGGATTAGGAAGGAAACATGCAGATTTTTTCCTTTCATTACCCAAGTCTTTTATTAGGCTTGTAATACACATATTCATTTCAGAAATATTTTAAATCTTGTATAAAAGTGGCTTGGAATGATTTTGTAATACCTGGGTAGTATTAAAACAATTCTTACACACGACTGTGAGCTAATTCTATAAACCAGAGTAACTGGAAAACTTCAGTGGCAATTTTAATTTCCCAGTACGTCCTCTAGCTCATATCAAACAATCTCAGGCTTCCACAGATGAAATAAGAACCTTTCTCTCACAACCATGTAAATTTCTTGCAGTGAGAGAAGAGGCTCTACAGCATCAAACAGGATTCCCAAGAACTCTGCAAATCCTCACTCCTGGTAATTCTCAATTCAGTTGTTTTATATTCAGTAGTTACTCCTAAAGTCATCTATTGATCTACTTGTTCATTTACACAAAATAAAGAAGCTGTTCTGTAAGTAATGCTGTCTTTCCTTGCGAAGACATTTATTCACTGAAACGAGTCTCAATTGAATATTCTCTTTTGATAAGCTAAATATTCATTCAAATCTGAAATTATTTACAAAGCAGTTTCAGTAACTGATACCAAGCTTCCAACACAGTTTTAAAAGTATGACCATTAGGAGTGGTGGTCAGTTTTATTAAATAAAAGCTTCCTGAATTAACTGTATAAAATATAACCTGCATTTCTATCTTAAATTTTGCAGGCAGTACACTTCATGTGCACCCTCTTCCCCTAAAAAAAGGATACAGGACTGAAATGCTGCCCAGGCAAGTTGTCAAGGATGCCAAGTGGCATCTGTACAAGACATGATCAAGTAATCCAAGGACTCTTCCTTTTGGAAGAGAGGTAATTGAAGATTTACTGTGAAGGCAACAGATAATGACTGAAGTCCATAATGTCAGGAGTAGTCTCAAGCTGTGTAAGGAACAAGGTAGGGTTTATCTACCGAAGGTAAAAGTTACCATGTTCAATTCAAGCTAAAGAATGTGGTACTGGACAGGGTTGAAGAAATCCTGCCAGCTGGGTGTTGCACATGCAAGTTTATGTGTGCTTAAAGCAAGAGTGCAAATGTTCACAGAAGATAAATCTACTGAGGCATTAGGGGTTAGCAATACAGATAGCAATTCTGGCACAGGAAGGCTAAGCAGAATTTTTGATCTCTTGTTACCCAGGGTCATAAATTTAAAAACATTTATTCTTTTTAGCTGCAGTTTAGCATCTGACTAAATCACTAATAAAGCCAGAAAATAGCTCATTATATTGTACTACTTCATTAACAATAACCTTTCTGCAAAAATATTTCTAGGTGAAATACCAACCAAAAAACCAATTCATCAAATGGCTACTCTGTGCACGCCACAGAAGAAAACGAGACAATATCAAGGCTGGACAGCATTTTAATTGCAGGTCTCCCTTTTAATACATTTTCACATTGAATTACATGTATATTTATTCAGCACCTGAGAGAAAAACTCCTTCCAAAAGTACGTAAACATATGTATAGCCCAAAAATCTCAAACTGATCTAATTTTCCCAAATATGAAATGTATTGAACCATTCTTCTACATACAGGGTTCTTCAGGTGCACAACATGGTACATTAGCACTCGTCTGTCAATGAGCTACAGATAAATAAGGTAATTGTTCACACTCACCTAAATATGGAATTGTAGGAACCATTTTTAAGCTTCTGATGTACTCTCGTGTCCTTTTATAATTATCTTCCTTAGACAGTAAATAGTCTAACTTCTCAAAGGTGGTCTTGTCTTTCCGATTCAAAAGCTACAGAGAAAATAGAGATCATAAAATTTTCAAAGACAAATCCACACAAAACAACAGTCAGTAACTTGTTGAATTGCCCAGAGTAAAGGAGAACACAGTCTAGTTAAGATTAAATTTATCATCATCATCCAAAGCAGCACAATGTTTGAAAACATGCTACCTGTTTTAAAAAAAGGCCATTAGTGTAGGTCTTAAGCTATGAAAAAACATGACCACTATTTCTGACTAATTTGTCAGTGATTCTCATATCGCTAAGTAAGTTTTGAATAATCTCAGGAAAAAGTATGTTATAATACAGTCACCAACATTCTCATAATTTAGCAGAGATGCTAAAAATCCTCTAAACTTAAGAGTACAAAGAGCAATGGAAAATCCTCTAAATAAATGCAAACTGTGCCATATCAACAGTACCTTAATAAAAGTATGACAAAACTTTTCAGAAAAAAAGTATATGGAAAATAAATTATTGTGCTATTAAATTCATGTTTTCAATTTATAAGACTTATTGCACAAATCTAGAAAAAACATTTAAGAATGCAAAAATCCTAGTCACAGGGGGCTGAAAAGCAAACAAAATACAACTATAGCTATAAGAACACATTTTCTGTTTCAGCTGTTTTAAGAAACCCCAGCAATATTTATAAAACAGTCTTAAAAGCCAGTTGAGTTAGGAGTGAGTGGAGAATTATGGCACTGTACACCAGCTTCCTGCATGTGTCCTTTCTGACAACAGACAGCTGCTCCATAGCACATTCTTTCATACACCTTTTCCTCTGGAAAATTCCAGTTCTTGTACTGCCTAGCTTTTAAGTCTAGTTAATAAAAAAATAACATAGAAAGGATAGAAATGAATATATCAAAATAATTTTGCTGTTTTCTTTTTAGCAGCACTGAGAATTGCTTGAGGTCCTGCAATGTATTGTATTTCTGAACTACTCTGCCTACAAAGAGCCTGGCACCTCTTTAGGTCTAAGTCAAATTAGTCACATACTTCATTTCACACATGAGCAATTCTCCCTATTTATTTCCAGCTTCCCTATTTATTTCCAATTCTCCCCATTTATTTTGAGCTTCATCGAGCTGCTCAAAACATCAGACATTTACTTTTTTATTAGATTATAACCTCATTCTGAGCAATTAAATCATAAAATAGTTGCAAGCATTTTAAAAGCTTGATAAACCTATCCAAGACTTAAGGTCTGAACTGTAAGACTTATAAGGTCTGAACAGTCAATGTGATCCATCGTGTGTGGAATGGATGAGAATTACCCAAACCTTTGTATAGTTAAACATTACATGGAGTAGAAATAACCTATAGTTGTGTATTCCTCTTTAAAGAAATATTTAAATTTACTCTAAGTTTGGCTAAGAAATTCTACCTTCCAGAGATGGAATTTCTGAAAATAGAATTATCAATGCTTTTAATTTCTAACATAAATAAAAACTGAAATGCATCACACAATAATCACAACATCAATGCTTGTATACATGTAACATGCCTTTTTCCTTTCTTTTAGGTAATGTATTAAATAATATGCTATGTTTTATAAGGGGACACTGATACACGTTCTGTACAAGGGTTTTCTAAGATTACTTATCAACAGAAGTTTTCTTGAGCATACAACCAGCGGCTTCTAGAACACACAGGGAAACTGGCAATTTACAGGAAAATAAATGCAGTCAAAACACCATTTTTCACAAAACATGTAACAGACCACTGCTTCTGCTACAGTACCACAAAAACAAGAACATAAAAGCATATTCCTCTAGATTTTACAATATGACAAATTCCAAAGAACGTCAGAATTCAAACAGGACAGAAGGGACAAGGGTCAAGGCAACACTTACAGCCCAAGTTTTGGTCAGCCTGAAGATAGGTGCACTCTGCAGTGCTGACACCACAGACATAAGAGAATGAAGATTGTTCAGTTCTAGAAGCTTCTGAAAAAAGGGAATAATAGCTTTTAGCATATTGGAAAGGGAAGCAGGATTAATTAATATAAAAGTTGCATTAATAAACCATTATTTTTTCATTAATAAAATACCAATTATCTATGACTGCAGACAAAATATTATCCCAATGCTGTCATGTGCAAGATTCTTAAGACCACTTTAAGAGTTGCTAATTTTACAAGTATACCCATCAATATAATAGGCATTTCAGTTTCGAGAATACAAACAGTACTTGATTTCAGTTATTTGTTATTTTCTAAGGCTATTTCTTCAGGAACAGAAAAAAGGAAAAAAGTATTTGATGCATTGTTCTTGAAAAAAGTAACATAATTTTAGAAATCAAATATTTAATCAAGCAAAAACATTACATGAAGATGCTGACAACACTCTCAGAATTAACACAACTTTTACCTTTGTAATCTGTTGCATAAGAAAAATTTACCTCACTTCAATCTATTTTGAATTTACTCTGTGTTTTGACAATGACTCAAAACACACTGATCTCAGGCAGAAAATACTTTGGAATAAAACTGTCAAGATGATAATGCTTGCTACAACAAGCATAAAAATGTAAAATACAAAAATGAGAACTGTGTCATGTAGCTTCTTTGTGAAGCTTAATAAGGGGCTGGATTCATCCCTGACTGATCCATTTACTCACTGTTCAGAAGCATTTAAGGAAGATCTGGACTTTATGGAGGGAAAAGCAAGAAAAGTAAAAAAGCAAGAGAAGGAAAGAGGGCAGTGTCCCCCCTCGTGCAGGCTAAAAAAAAGCCCAAACAACACAACTCTTATTTCTAAGAACAACCGAGGACCTCCAAGTCGAACATTCTCCTATTACTTGGACCATTTTTTTGTTCCAGTAACTTACTCAGATAAATTTTCTTCTAAAAGTAGAAAACTGCTAAGTATATTGATTGGAAATATGCACAATAGAAAATTTGTTTTCTACTACATGGAAAATATTATTTTAATTACCTACACACATATGCAATTTCACACATACAAAATTCACACTTGGGACTTTGATCCAAGTGCTGTGTCACTCAGGGTCACATAAAACAGAATGACTGCAGGTCGTGAAAGTGATAAATATTTTAAAATTTGTTTGTTTTAAAGCTAAGTGTAAAATGCAGTGCTCAAACTCAATAAAATAACAGAGCTTTAACAGCAGTGCTTTATACCAGCAACTACATATTGCAAGCAGGAATGCAAGTCTCACAATAGCTATTTTAGAAGCAAGGAATTTCTTTTCATAAAAGTTAAGTTTTAAAACGGTGCGAGACAAAAACCAGAAACATTTACAACCACATTTGATGTTGTCAACACACAATTAGCCACCAACAACTCAAATCACTTTTAAACTTGGTAGGTAGAGGTACAAGAGGAGTCACACCAAACTGGGTAGGTTCATCTAACCAAGTAGAAAAGAACAGTTCTTGTTCCTTTCCTTCATCTTGATCATGTAGTACAACATAACAGATGTGCTAAAAGAAGAATTGTTACCCTCTGCAATCCAACAAGGGCTCACAGGCATAGTGCAGAAACAAACACGAAGGAATTAAGGTTTTGAATGATAGTGTAAGAAATCTGCACTTACTTTAGCTATTTTCACAAAGTGGCTCAGTATTTCGGCCCTTATTTTTAAGGTCTGTGCTGTTAATATTTCTCGTACAACCCAAAAACTGACCTATAAGGTAAACACATACAACTTTAATTTATTACCAAAAAAATGGACTTTATTAGCCTATTTGATGAAATATTTGCAAACTCTCACAATGCTCCAGGAAGAAAACAGGGTAAGGAAAGAAAAGATTTCTGATCCCATGAATTCTCATCTGTATCACTGCAATTGCCTGAAGCATTACCAGCATAGGTAGAGAAGTGAGACAACACCAAGATAACTGAATGCGCAAGTGAGACCCAGAAAAAAAGAAAAAATATTGCTAATGTTGCACCACAGCAAAACAAATCAGGAACTAATAATTAGGAACAAGTGGTCTAGAGGAACAACATGAAAATGTGGACAAAGCAATTGAAAACAGGAGTTGTAATTTAAAAATCTTAATCCTCATTTGGAAAAACAGGTTTTAATTCACATGAG
This sequence comes from Zonotrichia leucophrys gambelii, assembly GCF_028769735.1. NCBI lineage: Eukaryota > Metazoa > Chordata > Aves > Passeriformes > Passerellidae > Zonotrichia > Zonotrichia leucophrys. The sequence goes on from NC_088186.1 coordinate 126,274, forward strand.
TAGTTCTGTTTAACTTTATACTCAAAGACAACTGTCAAACAGTACCTGTTCATCACAGTAATCAAATTATATACCTGGTTAAATCTCCTAGTAAAGGCAACAATATTTGGAGCAAGGGTGTGTTTTTCTTTCTTATTCCATCCACAGCTGGCTAGTTCCTAGGAAACACATTTAAAAATTGCCTTAAAAACAGAAATGAGTTCTCCTTAACACTAATTCTAAATGACTCTTCTGTTTTTTAGAACCACAAGTCTCAATTTCAATCAAAATGTTGTTCAACTTTCCAAATGTACACTACTAATTTTAGACACCTTCATATGAAAAGGCAGAGTCAGCCAAAGAGAATTCTGCCTCTGAAAAGCACTTTGTAATGCTGATAAATGGAACACACGCTAGAGATCTGTACATGCTTGTGTGAGCAGCAGGAAAAGCATTTCCAGCTCCAAACACATTTTGAATCCCCATCTCCAGCACTTAAAACTTCTGCAGATAAAAATGCCAATTTGCATCTGTCAGGACACAGATTCTCCACATCAAAAATCCATGTCTGGTCATATGATACTAAAAATCACATGTTTATGTGGAAAAAAACCTCAGATATCCTAAAAGGGACAGCAAAACTTACCTTTGTTAGAAAAGTGGAAGAGATCAGTAACCTAAGGATATTAAGCGATTGCAAGAGGGAAAATTCTGCGTATGGCAAAATCATTTGACTAGATTTAAATTCAGACTAAATAGGAAGGTTGATAAAAGAGAGTGATTCAAAATGCCCCTGTGTGTTTGAGAATTACACTTTGTCTTCTTTTTTTTTTGTATGGAGGGATGCTGGCAGTTTTCTCAGTGAGCACAGTCACAGGAAACATTCCCATCAAGTGTGCAAAACCCTGAAATTTGTGGTGGAGATTGCAATTTCAGGACATGGAAAAAATCTAAATGAAGTCACATAGAAATCTAAAATGTAAGCATAATTATTTCTGCTGGAGAACAAAGAATTGTTAACTAGACATCCTTTTTCTAAACTCTGCAGAGTAAAATGCAGATGTGTTTCTTAGTAATAGCTGTTGAAGAGCAGGAAAAAGCCTCAGCAAATACCACACTTAAAGGATGTTTGTATGTTTGAGATAAGACTTTTCAACCAAAACTCTAAAATTGTAGGTATTTCCATCCATGCATAAAGCCATGTTAAAATAATAAAACCTTAAATTTCAACGAGAAAATGTTAACTTTCTTAGTCTAATAACTTATCTAATAGCAAGGGAGAGTTTTATGACAAATACACAGACTATTTCTTGCTTTAAAACATAGTCCTACAGTTGGCAGAATTTCAGGATAGAAACAGCTGTTTCTTTTTGGCAAACAAACTATATTGATGATTCCAATAAGATGAAAATCAGAAAGCACAATTAACAACTAATAGTTCATGGTAACTGCTACATATCAAAGATCTATATTCTAGCAGAAGCTGGAAATACAATAGTTTTCCTTCTGATCACTCTTCAGTGAGTTACATCTACTTGCCAGAGAAGCACTTTAGGGAATTTCATTTCCAAAAGGCAAAATGAAGCAATTACAAAGGAAAAGAAGAAAAGCAAATCAATTGTTTTGGGATATTTTTTGCTATAAAATTCTATGGCACATGTTTCATAGCAACTAAAGTAAATTCAAAATTTGCTTTAACAATGAACATCTATAGTTTTGTATTTTGTTTTTCAGTTCGTTCATCTCCTCAGAGTATGACACTACCTCTGCTTTTGGCAAAGGTAGTTAGAATAAAAAAAAAAAACCAAACTGTTTTGTCCTGATATTTGTAGAAACAAAACTTCCTCGTAGAAAAGTATCTATGTATCAATTGGTACATATTGAAAATTTTTTGCTAGCAGATTTTTCTATGGGCATAATTTCTTATTGCATTATTTGTTTGCCATTTTCTTTCCCACAGGAAAGAAAATTCTCCCCAACAGCCTGGAGCACACATGTAATTGCAGAAGCATGAAAGCGTTTTCAGCTACAAAACTCTCTTGGTGTTCTTGGGGGAAAAAAAGGAATTATCTGACAGGAAGGACAGACAACAGATAGACAACTTTTTTATTTCCTTCCTATATTTTCTCAAAATAGAAGTCTGCTAATCTCTCTGAACTACTGTAATAAATGATGACTTGTTTTGTTAGTGACCTGATTAGGTGGCTGGACCTTCCACTAAAAACCTTCTAAACTTGACTGCCCCTACTGATGTTGTCAGAAATTCAGTTCTGCTGACATTATGGGGGCGCTCAGGCTGCCCTTCATAAAACCATGATATTCCAACCTTAGAACAAGAAGACAACAAGCCACAATGGACACATGGTCTTATAGTCAAAACATCTGAAGCAGGAGTCACGTGATTCTCGTACCTTTTGCAGTAAATAAATTTATCATATTTTACGCAAATTTGTCATATTCTGACAACTACTTTTATTCTTCATTTCTCAAGCTCTTACTACTGATTTTCAAACGTCTTGGTTAACTTTGACTGCTTTTCCTCAACAGGCCTCAGGTTCCCTTATGCGTCTTTCTAAAAAGGTTAAAATCTTAAAAGAGTAACTTTTAAGGGTTTGGGCTAATTTAATTCCAGCATTTATTATTCCGAATCTTGAAATTAAGAAGCTTATAAAGCAGTTGATGCAGTCTAAAATTGAGATTATGGTCAGAGGCAGGAGTCAAAAGTCTGAAATCAGATATGAATTGAAAAACGGCAGCAGAAGGGAGAACAGAGAATTTTTACACTTGATAAACTTATCCTGAAGAAACACTCCACTCAAAGCAAGACAAGAAGACTTCCAGAAAAGCACAGTTATCCCCTTTGGCAACAGATGACAAACCAAAGTAACTCATGCTGGATTACAGATTCACAGTACTAACAGGGAATATACCTAGAAAAACATTAGTGCAGCGCAAGAAAGTGAGCATTTTTGAACCAAAAAAGCATTCTTTGAATCATCACATTTTCTCAGGCACTGATTTCCAAAGATGGTTCACGAAAACCTACCTCAGGCTGTATAGCTTTAAATACTGGCATATCCATCAATGTTATCTGGCTCTGAAATGAAGACAGAATTTTACATCATGTAATATGAAGAGCTAACAATGACGTATTTCTATCTGCCCTTCAGTAACTACAATCCATACACATATTTCTTACTAACCAGAACTAGCCTATGCTAGGGTCCCTTAAAGACTTAAAAAATGCAAAGTAAAACAAATATGCTGTGTCAGGTCAGTACTACATGATTAAATCCCAAAACAGGATTATTTTATTGAAGTTGATAAAGTCAGAAATTTGTTTTCAAAAACACTGGAGGTTTATTTAAAAGCTGGGTTTTTTTAAGAAAAAATATTTCATATATTTTTTAGTACTCTGCAACCCTGAGTATTATACAAGCTTAAATGCAAAAATAACATTTATACTTACAGCAAACTCCTCAGGAGTTACTTTCAACACATCAAATACAACTGCATCGTAGCTTTTATTGGCATAATCTGAACTTTGCCCTTCCAGGGAATCTGAGCTGCTACTACCCTAAAAAGAAAAAATAGTAGATTTATCTGCAGAATGATTAAATTAATCTCAAAATAACCGACTCCATTTTGATGGTATATTACATTGCTCTGAACTCACCAACAATTCATGGCTGCTCTAAGTTACAGAGTAACAGGTCAAAAGTGCCATTTAAAACTAAACAAAATGAATAATCATTAACAACAACAATAAAAAAACATGGCTGTGAACACCAAAAACCATGAAGTGCTCTATAATTACTCTCTTGCCATGTTGGTTCTTTTTCTTACAAATGGTGTAGTATATGACTAGTAGTGGAAAGGGCTTCTGTGAAAGCTGAAACAAGCCAAAATTTCTATTTTGATACAGGAGCTAATAAAACCCAACAAACTGTACCTCTGGAGTGGCAGAGGTGACCATCACACTGGCCATGAAGTCATTCCTTTTATACATGCTCTCCACACGGTGCAGGAAGTTTCAGCTCAGCCAGCACTGGTTGAAAACAGAAACTCCTGCAAAGCAAATTATTTGTGGAATAAATCAAATTTATTAAAAAACCCAAAATGCACACAGGAAACAACCCAGCAATACAGGATATTTCATTTTCCTACTCAGAGCAAAGGACTTAGGAAACAAGATTTATCTTAGGAGATAGATGCTCTTTTCTTTTCCAGGTACCATCAGCGAAGGAGTACAACTGAATATTGCTAAAGCGATGCCAAGTCCTTACCCTTACCTCCACTCAACTCCAGAAATGCAGGGGGGAAAAAAGTGTATTATTTGTCATTCATGTTGAATTAAGTTTTATATAAAAGTCCCTCCCAGGCAGGCCAAAGTCTCAGAAACTGCAGGCTACCACAAACTGCTTACAGAACTAGCAAGTCAGCTCAAGCTCTGATTCTGTTTAACTGAGCAAACAGCATGGTTGTGTCATCACTCCCCACAGCACACATGGATGAGCCCATGGCAGGCACGGCCACTGACTCCTGTAAATGGACTCTTTCATCAACAGCTGTAGTTGCTCATATGTGCAGCAAGGGAAACTGCCACATCTCCCTCTGCGTCCTCACGTTCCCTCCCACAACACTGATCACACCAACAGAAAAATCCTCAGAAAAGAAAACAGCTAAGAATAAAAATATCCTCTTATTTTACTCTCTTTCGAAAGATGAAGTCTTCACTTCTCATTCCTACAACGACAAACAATTCTCCCCAGGATCTTTCATGAAACAAGTCACTAATTTTGCTTCAAATAATGCCAACATCTTCTCTGCTAAACAAGGCAAAAGTCAATTTTCTTTATATTTTCTGCTGATAAGTTTAACTCATTTTGAGCACTAACAGGCTGCTAAGTATTTCTAGGTCTGGAGTTGCTCTTCTTAACAGTCCTTACAATCCTGAAGTGGAAAGTAATTCTGTAGATGTAATTTCTTTAACATGTGGCATTTACATTAAGGCCACAAAAATATTCCTGTGGCCTCCATCCCTGCCTTTCTGAATACGTTCTCCAGGGCATGAGGAATCAATTACAATGTGAAAGGGGAAAGAAAAATCCCATATGTGAACTTTTATCATGCCCAAATTCAGTTTTACACAAGTTTCAATGTTCATTATATCAAAGTGAGACAAAAATGTTCTAATACCTAAACCCAAAAGCACTATACTTTTGCCTTTTAACATTCAGCACATACACAAATCTTGCAAGGCTAGAAACTTTCATTCTAGACATGATCAAAACAGATTCCCCTCGCCTTACCCCCTCCCCCCAAAATGTTCCAAATATAACACAAGCATTTAAAATGCACCGTTTTTTCATACGTGCAAGGACTTCTTCAAGATTCACGTCTATGAAAAAATGCCTCTCTACACTTGTTTTGCTACCTTTACAAAAGTCATAGGAAGCAATTATCCTTTTTAGTCAAGTCCACTTGATCATTTGAAGTGTTTCCCCACCTGCAGAATGCATAACTTTGCACACAAAGTAACAGAGGAGCTAATACTATGCCCATGGTATGAAAAGGCTATCAAACAACATAAAGATGTTAAAAATAATATTCCCCTGTACTTGCCATATTTCACCCCAACTAGATTAAAAAGAAATTTCTCAAATCCCAGAAATTACCAGAGGCCCAAAATGTTGGCAATAAAATGTAAGAAGCCACTTAAATGACATACAACTTCTTTTCACAGCTTTTGATTCATACAATTTCTTTCAACTTGCTCAGGTTAATCACTAAAATGATGCATTACACAAACAGTGCTAAAAATCAAAACTAAGGAAACACCTTATCTGTTTGCACGGAAGGTTCACAGGCACATTGCAGTAGATCTCCTTCATAGGCTGTCCGCAGCAAAGTGGATAAATCAGGATGCAACAGACACCGGAGTTTGTCTGCTCTTCTTTGCCAATTTGACAAACCCATTTAGATACGGAGCACTCTCAGAAGCAAAACTGAAGACACTGCAAAAACAACTGGAAAAAACCCCAAAAATACCACCATCAAAACCAAGCACAGAAGCAAACCTTAGAGCCATTATTTTACCAGCATTTGTCAAATCTTGTTATCTATGATACAGAAGCAACATTCTTTGAAAGCAAAATGCAAATTTTATATTGCTGTTAGTAACATGCACGTAATGCAGTCAAAGTGCCCATAAGTTCAGTTGCAGTACTAATTACCAAACTCACAAGAGTCACTGAGACGCTTAAGCACAGAAAACCACTTCTGGCCAACAAAGTCCACTAATTTGTGGACTTTGTTCACAACAAAGTCCACTAAAGTGCTCTAATTTCTGAATGCTAGCAGAGCAATCTGAGGAAGTCATTGACTGTTCACATTGCTTTCAGCAAATACAAAGGTAACCATGTCAGCAACCACTGATGACCACTGTTCTTATTGATTTTTTTAACTGAAGGGAAAAATACTGAGCTACATATGCTTTTACTACCCCTAATTCAGCCATTTCAGACTCCACAAGTCAACTGGCTTAGTTGATTTCAATAACCGTTTACTTACTACTTTCATTAGTTGATTATGGTCTTCCTAATGACACTGAATCGAGAACTGAGAGCTGCAACATGCTTTTAAGAAAATATACTTCAGCATTCTATCAAAAGTTAAATATTCTTTCTTAAGCTTAAATTAGCTGGACAACTGGTTCAGTGAGAGCAATCAAAGTGCACTAGCGCCCTACCTGGGCACTGATAAACTTAGTTAGAACCAACGAAGTAACCATAATGCTTTATATGAAAAATATCTTAATTTCAAAAAGTCCTTTTGAAGTAATTAAACAATAAATCTTGGTGGACATTTGGACAACATGAGAAATTCTAGAGTATATGAAAGCCTGGATTTAAATAATTGCCTACTAACAGTTTATTAAGAACAAAGCAATTAGGCTACAGAATATTAGTCATAGAAATGTGATAGCTTTTTAAAGATCTTCCAAAGCAAACACTTGTGTATTTTCAGTATCCATTTCACCAGGAAGACCCTAATATATTTCACTGTGCTTTAGGCAACAGTACCACCTATAGATAAAATACACTATGAACAATTTAGCAGTTTCATGCACATCCTTTTCTGAGAAACTTCTGACTGTATTTAATGATGACTAATGAAAATGTAACAGAAATAAAATGGGGCTGTGGATTAATTCAGCTGACCATAAACTGAGATCACTCAAGTAAATAACTATTCCTCAATAACATGCATCGTCCCTGAGTAAACAGGCTGAAAAAACCTGAATTTTGCATCATTTCCCAATAGCTGCCAATGGATCAAGTCTAATTCTGGAAAAAGTATATTCAAAGTTGATTGCCCTTTCTAAAATTCTATCAACTCTCCTACTTCCACCCCTCCAGCGCACGTACTCAAACGAGTTTGACTGTGAGCAGAGGAGCAGCTGCTGTGATGAGTTTAAGAAACAACTTGAGAATCCAAGTCCTGAACTCTTGAGTTTTTTTAATACACAACTGATCTGAATTATATCTAACAGTACATTAAAAACAACACCTAATGCGCAAGTCATGCATTTATGACATGCTTTATTTGATTTGTCACATGTTACACTAGACAGCCATTGGTCCCTTTGTTGTCACTAAGCTGCCCTCCAACAATTAAAATTCCAGCTTTTCAAATTAACTATCATAGGACAACCTGGATACAAAGACATATGTGGCAGTCACTACACCAAAAAGGTAAGCTAACATTCTACAAGTGGAATAAAAATAAGGTTGTCTTATTTTTCAAAATTATAACGAATGCTATGTCTCAGTTTTCTAGTTTAAAAGCTGTGCGCAAAATTTCAGAGCAAAAGGCTGTCAAAAGTTATTTGAAATATCTCACACAATCTTCAGTTGCTAAAACCATGAAAGAGTAGGAAGCTGACAATGCTGGCTTGAATGTCCAATGCTATTCTATAAAGATGTGATTACGCCCCACATCTTTACTATATTCACTGATTACTGAGCTCATTCTAAAGAACATTTATTACATTTACAAATTTACTTTTAAGTGTTTTCTTCTCTCCATTCTTCTATCTGCACCATTACTTACTGCATCAGGAAGTAAAGTAATAGTATGATCAAAATTACTTGTATAAGCCAAAAAAGTACAATAAAGTGAATTCTATTAAGTAAAGATAGCAGACAGATCTCCATCTGGTTACCTAAACAAATTAAGACAAGAAATACAGTATGGGTTTCTAATTATTAGAAACCATTTGGAGAACTTTGCATAGACTGGAATTTAACTGTGTCTGGAAATCTTTACATCAAGGTTCTATATCAAGACAGAAATGCAGTGCTCTCTCCAGCAGAAGTTCTCCTTCAAAAGTCATTACCCTTCAAGCAAGTCTGCAAACTTGAATATCTCAGAAGACCAAGATATATGTTTAGGGAAGTTTTACTTTAAGGGAATTTTCATGAAAGGAAAAAATCTTCAGTTACAGGAAAAGAAACATATATCTGCAAATTATAGTAAAATACTACTAAAACTCAAGTTCTCTAAACAGAAGAGAACTGACAGATGCTTCTGTAATCTCTGGTTATCAAATATAGGTGAAAATATGAAATACCTGTAACTTTAAATACAGTTGCATACTTACAGTGGAATAAGGCAGCCGTGCTCTCAACCCATTTTGCTGCACATCTCCATTAGTTCATTGCTGGGTCTAGCTCTGGTTTTTCAGCAGTTTTATCTCTTGTTTAAAAGCATAACATTCCTGTAAATGCCAGGAAACAGGATTTATTTTACAACTCAATTATTCTCAAACTCTGCACTCCTCACCTGAAACATGTGCTCTAGTATTTTTATTCTTACGTCTCCCTCACAACTTCCATTGTTGGTTCCCCATTCTAGTTTCACTGCTACTTGACAATTCCCAAACTTAAAAGAACTACATATACATCACAGAGAGAAGAGCAATGTATTATAAGTTTCATAGCTAAATATACTCCAAATATGTGCTTGTAACTCCCCCTCACTCTGTCAATCAACACAAGGTCCAAGCCAACACACATTATTTATTGGTTTCACTCACTTCTTTCAAGGTGCTTTATGAATTGTAAATGCTAGTCATCCTCACATCATTTTCCTCAAGGCTTAACTAAACAAAGCAAAACGGACACAAATCCAAATACAGTAATTCTTTTATCTCTGTATCAGCAAATAAAGCCATAGCTCTTCCAACAAACATGATCAGCTACAAACCTGAGAAAAATACTGCTTAGGTAACTCATTTTGGGGATATTTACTTTAGGCATAGCCCTTCCCTTTTCTCCTCTTTTGCCTTATACCAACTTTTCTAAAACCTAATGTTTAATAAAATTACACATCAAATAAGAAGAAAATAACCTCAAAGACAGCTTCTTTTATATAGACTGACATGAAAATCTCATTAAAGCCCATGTTGCTTTGATAAAGGCAAAAATAACTGCAGGTCAATTGGTGCTACTGTGCCTCTACTACAGGTTTTATTTTTGTTCTATCACAAGAGAACCTCCCCCTTAAAGTCTCTCTTCTTGCTATAACTATACACAATTCCTACTGGCATCAAAGCAAACTATCTTTTGCTAGAAAAGCAGTATTCTTTTGACACATCCAAAACTCATCCAGTAGGCACTCCTTGCATGAGCAAATGATCCGAGTTCAGAGAATAATCAAAATGACAAGTTAAAAATGGGTTAGCAACCATTTAAGTATTTCAGTGAAATTACAGACATGACGCCTGTTGTCTGCCCTGCATCACGTGGCATTTTAATAAAGGGCAAAACTTGTAATTCCTATGGGCATGAACTTCTAGGTGTCTTCACCAAAATAAGGCAAATAAACAGAAAAACGAATAAAATAACTTGGTTTGAAAGTGTTTTGTACTCATTTTTCTTCAAACTGGTGCTCCATCATGCAGAATAGGCAACATACAGAAAACGAACAAATGAGTGTGTGTAGGTCTGCCCTTTACAACAGCTTCCTGTCCTTCTCAGACATGAAGCATATCTACCAGGCATGGCATGAATATTCAACAAGTGAAAAAATATCTGACTATCAAAGCTATACATAAAAGACAAATTGCAACATTCATAGATAAGGTTTCTGAGGCAAGGAATATTCTTTTATATTTCAGAGACACCAACGCATTTCAATTTTTTCAATAATTAGTATGACAAGAATACATATGCTTCATTTAGTTGGGTTCAGAACAACAAACCACAGACAAAAGGCATGATGTACTTCTACAACCAAAAATTTCAACATCCATTGCTCCATCCACTACATGCCAAAGCCTCAGGCTGACATAAGCCTGCAGAAGCTAGACCAAAAACTATCTGAAGTGAATTGAAAACAGATCGCAGTAAAGGCTCTTAACAAGATCCGCACGGTTTCATCCACATGATACGCCAATAGTTTTCAAATTTATTCCTAAAGACACAAGAGGACGTAGCCAACCCTAGGTGGTTTCCATCTGTTCCCCCTAGACCCCACATCCGCACCAAGGCTGCTCCCGCTGTCCGCCCGGATTCGCGCCGCGCAGCACCGACTGCACGTGCCCGCCCCGCCTCACCGCACCGGGCCGGCCTCCGAGCCCCGCCGGCGGGCAGGGCCGTGGGGACCGCCAGCCCCGCGCCGGAGCGACATCGCCGGGCGGGGAGGGGCCCGGGGCCCTTTCCGAGCGAGGCCGCGGGGCCGGTCGGGCGCTCGCAGAGCGGGGAAGCGCCGCCAGCGCCCACCCTGCCTCCCGCGCACCTGCCGCGCCCCGCGCGGGAGGCGCCCGGACCCGCCACGGTGGGCGCGATGCGGCAGCGCCCCGCGCCGCCCCCGGGGAGCCGGGAGCCGCCGGCCTCCCGCTAGCGGCGCCTCTGGAGGGTGAGCGCCCGTCTGGGCCTGTCGCCGCAGAGCTCCGCCCGCAACACACGCCCGGAGCGGGGCCGGTAGAAAGCAGAGGGACGAGGGGCTGTCGCGGCCTGTCCCACCTTTTCTGCCGGGCACACGGAGCTTGTCCGCAACTCACCTATTCGGGACTTGATGCCCCCAGCAACGCCCACGAGCTCTCTCGGTGAGAGGGAGGCACCCTCAGCGCCGCCGGGGACGAGGCCCGGCCCGGCTGGGGACCGCGGGGCGGGGCGGGGGCGCGCGGACTGACGCGCGCGACAGCCAACCGGCTCCCCGCGCGGGAGCGCGCACCAATGGGCCCGGGCGGGGCGGGAGCGCGCGAGCGCAGGTGCTTCGGCGCCGTCCTTGGCCGCGCCCGCCCCGCCCGCGCCCCCTGGCGGTCTCAGAGCGGCTGCGCAGGCGGCTCCGTGAGAGCAGCGGGAGCCCGGGGGTGCGGACAGGGGGCGAGCCCGGGGCTCCGGGCAGGGGCGAACCCGGGGGTCCGGGCGCGGGGAGAACCCGGGGCTCCGGGCAGGGGCGAACCCGGGGGTCCGGGCAGGGGCGAACCCGGGGGTCCGGGCGCGGGGAGAACCCGGGGCTCCGGGCAGGGGCGAACCCGGGGGTCCGGGCGCGGGGAGAACCCGGGGGTCCGGGCAGGGCTTCCGAACAATCCGAGCGTCCCTCCCGGTCGCGGCCCGGCCCCGAGCAGCGGGTCAGGCCGCTCCCGGAGAAGAGTCAGTGAAGTGCCGGTCGTTCGCGTCCCCTCGCCGCAGCATGGGCTGTGCCTCTCCCTTCCCGGTGCATCGACGAACCTCTCGGAACCTCCAAACTAAATCCGGGGTCAGGTTCAGGTCCGGGTGATGATGCTGCGGGTCACACAGTGACCTTGTGTGTTCTTCCAAGGCAATAAAATAGAGCTTTGTGGGCTTCTTGGTAACTGAGAGTGGTACTTGAAGCAAAGAGGCAAAAGGATGGTGCACCTTTCTCTGATTTACAGCTTCTATAAAAGCAATGCTCAGGCTCAGTGTGTGTAGGCATAGCTACAGGAAAACATTGGCTCTGTGGACTGGTAGGTACATGCAGGATTCCACTCAGCCCATCGGACTGGCCTGCAGGTTTGCATGTTAGAGAACAAAAGCCTAGTGAGGGTATGCAGAGGAAGCTTTGAGATACTGCATGATGCCCCGAATACATTTATAAGGTGTCTTCCCAATTTTACTGGTTACCAAAGGTTTTCATTACCTATCAAACTCAGAGCAGTTTAAACATCTTCATATATCACAACTAAATGTCTATGAGTGTGCTTTTCAAAGCAGAAAAATTCGAGAATAAATTGTAAAAATAACTTTAAACATAGATTTGAGATGTTATGAGTCCTGATGCTCACAACACCAATAACTATATCAAAGCCAAAGGCACTACACAGAAGGTATTCTCTCTACACTTCCCTGCCTCTCAGAAAGGCTAAAGAAAATTATTTCATATGAATCTCCAAACATTTAATTCTTATTTGTGTTTATCCTATTGGTGTACTGCCAAGCAACACACTTTAATACGTATAGAATCAGTTCCCACTAGAGCAAAAGTACAGAACTGTCTGGCAAAATATTTTCTTCTCTGTCCTGTATCACTGTGCCAGAACATTAAAACAGCAATCCATGTGGTACAGACTTTGGAAAATATACATTAGTTACTAGTATTTTTACAGGAATTTGAAAAAAAACTATCTGAAAACCAGTTAAGTTCTTATCCAAATGATTATGAGATTCTGACAGTCACCAAACTGACGCTTAAAGTACTGTAAAATGGTGGTGTCCGCTGCCCAGGTAGGTCTCATGTAGCACAGCAGGACAGACTCTGAAATCCTGGGTATAAACACTGCTCTGCTAACAACGGAATCACCCAGCACCTGCTCCTTTTGAGGGGTCATAATGAGGACTGCAAACTTCTTTTTTTGTTCTTATTTTAGGCTTCTGCTATGTACAGTGCCTTAAATGACCCCTACATAATACATTTTTAAAAATAAGCCAGCACCCTCTGGTGGAAAAGAATGCATAGACAAGGAATGCTACTTTAGACAATGGCATCAGCCATATAATTTCCCTAAATTTTAATGAAATGTTTCTGTTTATAATTCAACTGACTTTTGACATAATATTAAATTTAAATTTTTCCTAAACCCATGCACAATACAAATGTACTATGCTATTTCATACAGCTCATGAAATGTAACATCCATGGGATTTGGATTAATTTTCTCTGCATGATTATTGCTGGAAGAGTATAAATTCCATATGCCATATTCATTGGCTATTCTACCTTTCCCTCAACCTGTTTTCAAGAAGTCTGCATTATGAAAAGTTAAGCAATGAGGCCTGCGTCTGCATGTACACAAAGATCAGGTGAACAGAACTGGTTCTTTTTAACCTAAACCAAGTTTTTCATGTAGCCATCTTAACAAAACTTTTTCACAAAATCTTTGCCTTCTGTTTTCTGCTTTGCTGAAAGTGGTATTTTGTAGCACTTTTTAAACAAGTATCCAATCTCTGGGTCTGTTTTTCCCTTGATGCTGAATTCAGATGTGCCAGCTATGTTGAGAGAAATTCAGGTATTTCAGAACACTCACAGAATCAGAATGATTTTGGGAAGGGATTTAAAAGCTCATCTCATTCCACGTCCCTGCCATGGGCAGAGACACCTTCCACTGGACCAGGTTGCTCCAAGCCCAGTCCAGCCTGGCCTTGGTCACTAGAGGGATGGGGCAGCCGCAGCTGCTCTGGGCACCCTGTGCCAGGGCCCCACCACCCTCCCAGGGAACAATGCCTTCCCAATATCCCATCTAACCCTGCCCTCTGGCAGTAGGAAGCACTCCAGGCCCTTGATAAAAGTCCCTCTCCAGCTCTCCTGGAGCCCCTTTAGGTGCTGGAAGGGGCTCTGAGGTCTCCCCAGACCCTTCTCTTCCCCAGATGAGCACCCCCAGCTCTCCCAGCCTGGCTCCATAGCAGAGATGCTCCGGACACCTGATCATCTCAGTGGCCAGGATACCAGTGCAACAGTATGTTTATCCCACTCCTAATAGTCAGGTCTTGTTTACCCCATTCTGCATTACTTGAAATTTGAGACCGTTATAAGGAGCGGATTTGAAGGGAGGTTTTGCTGGAATAGGTACTCTGATACCAACAGGGACTCAGGGACCACGCAGCTCCAGTCCCGCCAAATCCCACTGCCAGTCAAAATAACCATGGCCTACAGCTGCACTGTAGGGGGGATGCTCCTGTTAAATTCAATGTCGAGGGTGAGAAGGAGCGTACCTACACTTGCTGGGAGCAGCATCACCCCTACTGATGTTGGCAGCAGAACATAAAACGCAAATGCTGCTGAAGGAACGAAGCAGGGTGTCCTCCTCAACAGACCGCCCTTGGAATGGCATGGATGGACTGCCACCACCTGGCTGGATTTTTTGTTTTGCTCTGAAAGCTGGATGAGGTTTTGGAGTACACAGCTCAAATGATCATCTGTTCAGAACGAAGCAATTGATGCTGGCAAAACAGAGAAACTACAGACAGAGTAGTTGTTTCTAATGACTTGATTTCTAGTTGGTAGATCAGTATTAAAATGCTTCTTGTAACAGTTCAGTAATAGCATCCAAAATGCAAACTCCTCAGTAATTAAATACCTAAATTTAGACACTGACACCACAGATTTGCTCTAGAAGCATTTTAATTTACAAACAGCAATTCCAATTGACTTTATACCATAAAAAAGGCAATTTACAAGCAAGAAACAAATTCATCAGAACAAAATAAAGCAGCACAGAAATATTCATGTCACAAATCTAAAAACAAAGTGAATACAAGAGTAAAATATCATCTGAATAAATATTTTAAAGTTCATGCTGTAAAATAATCCTTAATGGCAAGTTACTAATTCTTACAGCATCAGCTTAGCTAGCTTCATTTACTTCACGTGGCGATGAAGTGCGGAGGTGTGAGGTTCCCGGTTTATATTGCAAGATAATGACACCAAGTCAAGTCATTCAAACTGTTCAATTATTTATCTTGAAAAATAACCATACAAATAAAATTTATTTTAAAATACAAATTTTCAGTCAGAAACAAACACTGTTAAAATCGTGCAAGAGCTCTACCTCTAACCAGATCTACAACCAGAGGTTCTCAGGCTGAGTTCAAAGGCTGAATCCCTGGCCTGTGGGAACGGGATTCAGCAGTTCTGTATCTGCCATAGCAGGAGTGAGCTACAGGAGCAGGAAGCAAACCTGCTCAGTCAGTGATACGTGGCTTCACATCCCCTGAAGTAATACAGGAACACATGTCCCAGGCTTACTTATTTGTTTCGTTTTTTTTTTTTTTTTATGTAAACTTGCATAACTTAAGTTAATGCTGCCACAGGGATGTGCAAGTAGTATTAAATCTACAATATTAAATACAAGTATTCTGGCACTTGATAAAACATATGTAAAATGCACACAGATTATAAAGTTTGAACATTTTGAATGACTTTACTAAACTTCCAATTTGATCACTGAGTATTATGAAATTTACAATTCATGAAATAAAGAGATTCATATAAAGAATTTACATAATTCCCCAAATACTTTCAAATATAAAATTTAATAAATAACCCTGACCAGTCAAAAAGCACCATTCAAGGGTAAAGTTCCCTTGGAAAATAGACTAGGTGTTGCATATTTGAGTCCCTTTCAATGGTTTCATGTAAAACCTGTTTAGAAAAATGACAATAAAAGAATCACAGTAAACTAATACAAAAATTAAAATAATATATATATATTTAAAGGTAAAGCTTATTCAATATTTTCCCAGCCCTTGATTTTATTCCTGTCGTTCTTCCCATAATTCAGCCTAAACATTATGAGGCCTCATTGTTTTGTCTAAAGTAAACCAAAGACTTCAGCACAAAACATGTATTTATGCTGGAGAAGACTGCATTAAAACTCTAAATTTAGGCCTACAGTCTACCCTGCTGACAGTGAACTGACAGTATCCTTTATGCTACAGAAAGATTTCACACTCAAAAAGCAGAGCCAATCTTGACGCCTTAGTGACCAAACTGAACTTGTAATACACTTGTAAGTATTTACAAAGCTATTTTCTAAACGTATTTACAAGTTTAAAAGAAGTAATATGGGAGATAACTGATAAAGAAAACTAAAATAATAGTTTTAAACCAGAAACATTAGCAAAGGTATAAAATCCTTTATTTTCACAGTTTGTCAGAATAGGTTAAGCATCTAGAGGAAAGGACACTGTCACTGTTTTCACATTTGTCTAGAATTAAAAAGGTAGATTAAGAAGAGACTCAATTATGAACCAGCCTGTATAATTTCATTACTTATTTTCTTCACATATTCTATTGACTTCTGCATTTATTGTAAATGAAATGTGTAACAGCCCTGTGCTAAGAACTGCACAGACACGAGACACTGTACAGTGCTTCCACCCTTTGCCCGGTGGTCACGCCTCGTGTCTGTGCCAGTGCTGATCCTGGCACCCCGCTATGTGACAAGGCACAGTGGCAGTGCTGCGGCCAGGGGTGACGGCGGTGTCCGGCAGAGCCCGGAGCGCTGCTGGACCGCAGAGCTGGACTATGGCTTGGAGGCAAGAACGCTGCCCGCGCGGGGAGGGACTTGCACACTGCTGAACCACGGCTTGTAGAAAAATTGATCATTTCCTGCCCTTTAACAGTCTGTTACAATGTTTTGAACCTGAACCTGTACAATCAACATGATGTTGTATTCTTGTTTGCTTTTGTCTGAGACAATTTTGGATAAGTCACTCTTTGGTAAACTCAAACCATTTTCATACATTTACAAATACAAAGAACTAGATTTAAATAATGCTAAGATTGTGACACAGAAATTCAAGAAATATAAATTTGTACCCATATCCTGCTATCCTCAAGTCATCCTTCCAGGGAAAAATTCACACCAAAGGCACCACAGCACAGGTTCAAGATAAAGGGTTAAGAATAACTGTACATTTCTTGGATTTTGCATGTCTCAAACTTAATTTACCAAAACACACTTTTTGCATTTAATTACTTAAAACAAACACTCGAGGAAAAAACTGTATCAGAAACACCATGTTTTCAGGTGAGTAAACATACAGACTACCTGCCTTTAGACACAGACTATCCCTTCCCTCACTGGAAACAAAATTTCTGTTGTTGCTTCAAGGAGAGAAACATCTCCCCACCCCCAGCCTCTTTATTTAGGCAGCTTTAGGACAAAGAGGCAAATGATGCACTTAATTTGACTGAAACTGCTCCAATTCAGCAGTTGGAGGTTATACTGTAAATCCATGTTTGAGAGATTAATTCTTATTGCAGAGTGTCACAATATGAAGAACTAGTGTATTTAATAAAGCCGCTGCACAAATATGTCCCAGCTTCACAGAGGCCAAAAAGTTTTACAAGATAGCAAACCTACCTTTTTCTTTCCAATAATTTAGAAATGCACTTTTATTCTCTAATTTTTGTAAGTTAAACAGCACATTCACAAACGGATTTTCAGTATCAGCTAAACAAACATAGGACCCAATAATATAAAACCTGTATTCTAAAGAATGATGTGATTAGTTTAATAATTAATTCTGTTCATCAGGTAGAATGTTAAACAGTAGTGTTTGCCAGCCCATGCTTTTGAGGTCTTTTAAGCCATTGGTTTTTTGTGGTATGTGATTGGTTTTTTTTCTTTCTTCTTTTTTTTTTCCTTTTTTTTCCTTTTTTTTTTTTTCTGTTTGGTTGGGATCTTGGGAAGTTGGTTTGTGTAGGGGGGCTTTTGTTTGTCTGTTTTTGGGGATTTTTTTCCCTTGACCATTATGTTTCACATGTTATATATTATACTGACCTAAATAATGAAGTTAGCACCATATTAAAAACACGTATTTGGTGAAACAAAAAAGATTTAGAGTATTTTTAAAGTTGTTGGTAGCTTCTTTATAGAGAAAAAACCACTGTAAAAACAGAGAAGCCATAGCAACTCCGTAATACTCACACATGAAATAACATATTGCTCAAAATTCCCATAAAGTATTTGTTTTTCTATACAAAAAAAGTACAAATTCCAAGTGCTGGCATATCACTCGGAAATTTAAGTAGGAAGCCAACGTGCACCTGAAAGCAGCTCTCTGTGAAGAGACCTATTAAAATACTGCTCGGAAATACTGTGATTTAAACTACATCTCTCTCATGTTTTAACCAACCATGAAGAGTGATGAAGTTAAGTTTAATTACCTGGTACGGTTCTACAGTACAAAATGAAGGTAGATTCTGAGGCCAGTAAAAACACATTTTAGACCACAATGCTACTTTTAGGTTTGCTAATATTTTTTTTTAATATATAGATATATATATATATGTGTATATCTATATATATATAGATATATCTATCTCTATATATATAAAAAGGTCAGCACCACAGGTTGTCCAGCTTGCATTCTAGACAACTAACAAAACCTTTCAACAATTTAACCATAGTTAATAGATTTATGGCATTTGGTTTACATATGTTATAAAGCAAAGCTATTAAAACAAAGTAATTCACTTTGCTCACTTTTGCACACAAAGTAATAGTTTAATAAAATGAAAACCAAACAACATTTGTTTGAAATCAAAACCATCCTACCAAAGTCCGAAGTTCTAAACCCTAAGCAGAGAGGAGTCCTAACGGTTGATAAAGTGGCATATGGTATTAGCTTTGACACAGAAAAGGGAAAGTGAAAGCATTTTATATATATAAAGCAAATTTATATATATAAAGTCTCACTACCAAAGCCAGTTAGTAAGAGTGAACAGATTTCACTGTGACAGGAGAGGAATCAAAGCTGTAATATTCTCTCTCCCAACTGCTGTGTAACTCATTACCAGCAACAGGATTTAAGAAATAAAGGAAATTACAGCTGCTTTGAACATTCAGCAGAGCTGCCAATCTTATTCTAATATCTTTCTCCACTGGCATTTGCGTCTCACCAGATCAATCAGCGGGGACATTTGACCAGACTCTTCCTAGCCTTTCCCCAGTACACTGTCTTTATATTCTGAGTGTCTTCAAATACAAAAAAAACAAACCCCAAACAATTCAGCCTCTTTCAAAAACAAAGAATACTTCTGAAGTCTTCTCCAGAAACCATTTCTAACTGATTTCCAGAAGGTCGGGAAAATGAAAAGGCTGTTACACTTGTACTGAAGATTACTAAAAGAATAAAATACTTTAAAAATACATTAGTAATGTGCTTGTCTGTTTCACTTAGATGTAAGATTTTAATCAGATGTGTTAGACATTGCATGAATTTCCATACTAGAATCCATGGCTTCAGAAGCTGAAGCATCGTTATCTACTTTCTGTTCCCCAAACGCTTCTGTTCTGTCTGGAGACTCAACCCTGTTTCTCACTTCTGTAACCCCCGGGTGATTTTTTCGCAAGTGCTGGTTTAGTGTACCCTGGAAAGGAAAACATTTTCCACAAATCTCACAGCGAAAGGGTTTGTCATCTGTGTGACCACGAATATGATACTCAAGTTGGTCCTTACGGGTATATTTCTTTCCACAAAACTTGCACACAAAAGGAGTTATTCCCATGTGCAATCGCATGTGTCGATCAAGGCTCCCTTTCTGGTTGAAAGACTTGCCACAGTAAATACAAATTAGCCTCTCATTGTATGGATACCAATGACCTCTTGCATTTCTTTCCCGTGGACTATTTTCATATCCTGGATTACTCACCATTGATTCACTGTCAGCCCCTTGCACCAAGCCCTGGACATCACTATGCAAGTGACCTGTAGGTACTCGTTTTTGGCGTGCACGACCCCCTCTGAAACAGCTCAGCATTGACCTTGAAGGACTTGTATTGCTCATGCTTCCAAAGGTTTCTGACACACCTGTCGCCTGTGATGAGGCATGAGTAAATGAATAAACATGTTGTAAGACAGACCCATAGGAACCAACGTTTACTGCGACCACCTGCTCTCCATCCACCATTTCAGTGTGATATCCATCATCACCAAGGGAAGAGCTATCAGAGCAGCTTGGTCTGTCAGACTTTTCCATTTTAACTTTCACCTCTGCAATCTGACTTTCCCTTACTATCAGGTCTCCTTGGTCATGATCACCTTCAATCTGAATCTCATATTCAGAGATACTCCCGCTGCTGCCTCGGTCTGAATGCCCTTCTTCTTGCAGACGACTACGAAGAGTTTTGCCTGGAGTAGTTTCCATCCGAAGGTCGCTGCCTGCTGTTGACTGTCGCACCTGAGAGCAATAGGGAGGAGATATCTCAATAGGGTTGGCAAAGTAGCTGCTGTCTTTAACGCCATTACGATTCTCTGAATTTTCTTCGGCACCAACAGTAACAGAATCAACATCACCAACATTGATCTTTGAATGAATACTCTCCAGTATCTGTGTGCACTTGTCAATGACACACTGCATCTGTAGGAAGCTAGCTGCAGTCAGAAAACTGACAACGTCCTTCAGTTGCAAGGACATCCTTCCAGTGTAACAAAAAGAAAGCAACTGTTCAAAAACATTGGGGTTTTTAATAACTGATATGGATAGGCCACTCATGGTGCTTAATGCTGAATGGTCGCGGAAATACGGAGAACTGGCAGCTAAGACAGCTTTATGGGCACGGAACGGCTGACCCTGGATGTGCACGATTATGTCACAGAGTTTCCCTTGCAAGCGGAGTTCGTTTAACTGGCTCAGAACAGTGTTGCTGTACTCCGGCACATCAAACTGAATGAAACTGCTGCTGTCCATTTCTACAGATGTAAAGAGTAATCTGAAAGAAAAATTAAAATATTTAAAACAGAGAATGAATACGGAGTTCTCCATTTCAAAAATAAATGCCTGCAAATGTTTAAGTCACATCACCCCATTGATCTGTTAAGGGTGCATTACAACAAAACATTTAGCATAAATACTCCATATAATAAAAAAGTACAGTCTTAATCTGAAAGATTTGAAAGAAAAATGTTTGAGCCACCCATGGATTTCAAATTTTTTAAAAAACAATTTCTCTTTTAGTTTTGTTTTTTTTTTTTAACAAACCATGGTGTGAACTTTGAAGCTCATCTAACACAGCAGTGATTTCCAAGCTAGAATAATTTGACATTCAAATTTTAACCTAACTTAAAAGCCATGGGTACTTAAACAGCAGGAAAATGACATTCAAAGAGGCCTTAAAGAGATGTATAGAGCTCCAAACAAAAGCTAAAGAAAAGGACTTTTCACAGATTACTATTGTAAAAAGCATATACACACACACTATCAGCCTGAGAATGTTGATCTGCAACATTACCCTACATTTCCAAGACTGGACACTAATCAAGCGCCCCAGAACCCTCAGACTTTTATTGCCATTCTAGTTCTTATTAATGCAGAAGTCTAAAGACATAATATTGCCACCATACCTGCTTTTCCAATTGAACAAACAGATCTCAACATCATCCATTGACTTCAGATGCAGGAAGCATATCCAATGTATCACAATATACTAGTGGATTTTTTTTCTATTATGTTACATGCTGTAATGGGACACAGGAACAATTTAAAACAAATTATGAAAATTCAGGTTTCTAAAGAGAAAATTGACAAGAAGAAATAAGATTAAAAGCCTAAAAGGAAGCACTGGAGCTCTAGCAGCTGACCCTCACTTAAAACTAACATTCACAACCTTCAAAAACAGAACTTTTTTTCAGCAGACACAAGAAAGCCAGCTTCCTGTCTTGACATTATGTTTGACTTAGAAAACTGGCAAAAACTCTCACAGAACATTCAATATCAAGTTATCAGACTTGCTAAATATGTTCTCTAACTTACCAGTGTCATTACCCATTAAAATGGGTAAATGGGACTTTGAGGTTTTTTTGGCTGAGATGTATAAGTGAGAAAAAAGACATTTTCTAGGCTCTTACATCTGAGGTGGGAAATAGGACTGCAAGATGGCTACCAGAAGTGATATGACTGTAGCAATCTCTTCAGAGATGGCTTTGGCAGGACAGTTCTTTTATTCAGCAAGTAAAGCTACAAAACAAATTAGAGTTATAAGCTGATATAAGTAAAAAATCAAACAGCACAACACATAACCTATCCCAGCTGTGGGGTAGTTACATGGCAAGATTAACTTTGCTTTTCTGAGCATCCCTGCTTGTTGTACAGAGAATAACTATCCCAGTCCCACGCAGAAGACAGGAGTTTCAGCAGTTGGATACATGTTTGTGTTACAAGTGTTTTAAGGTCACTTAAGGAATCACCAGGGAGGAGGAAATGCACCATCACAATCTGTCACCTTCACTTGTGCCTGACAGGGCAGCGCAAGCTTCTTAGAAACCCAACATAGGGAACCTTTAATTTGTGGGGCTTATTAGCTATGCACAGATGCAATATCAGCCATTCCTTATTAAGCTTCTCTGCTAAATTGAGGAAGAGTTTGTGTTGAGTAGAAGTGACATGAATAGACAAGTTACCTGAGTCAGGAACTGTGTAAAAACCAAAAGACCAGCCTCCAGCAGCAATAATTTGGCATTCTAGTCTAGCATGTACAGAAAGTATTTGTGACAGTGGAGTTTGTGACTCCACTGTCACAAATAGACAGTGGAGTTCCTCCTTGTCCTATACTTCCCTAAGGGCTCTTACCCAGCAAAATGGAGAATAACTTACTCCTGGAGAAAATACTAAAATATAAATTGTCACCACTGGCACTGGTTCAGACAGAAGGAATGAATTAAGGATAGGCACCTGAGAAAAAAGAAGATGGACATTTTATGGCTTATGATAGAGGGAAAAAAATTATCTTCTTTTCATCATCGAATCTCTATATGAATTCAGGGTCCCTGGGATGCAGCCATGCATTGAAAATGGACTGCAAACACATACCAGAGAAAGCATGAGAACCAGAAAGACACCAAGGAGATAGGAATCCACTGTGATCCTAACCTATCATGACTGTTAGAACACCCTACTATCTCCATATGCATATATGTATCTGTAAGTAACTCTAAATCCTCGTTCTCAGAGCTGTTTCATCTTTCTTTTGGGAAACAAAGAAGCTTATTTTCCTTAAGTTTCTAGGAGTAAACAACACATTCTGGCCACAAGTGGGGAGGATGATGGAGCCAAAGGTCTGTAAGTCTGTTCATCAGTGTAGCAGAAAAGCAGTAAAAGCCCGGCAAGAGGGACTAAGGGAACATACAGTGTTGCTTTGAGAGCAAGCAAACAGGTCAAGTACACACTGTCTAAAAGGCAGTGCACAACAAGATTCTATACCCAGCTGCTCTTAAAAAACAGAGCAAGCTACAGCATACTCTTTTGAGTACTTTTCCACCTTAGTTCCTTCCTTTGCAGGTACATGCTTCCTGTAACCTTCAAATCATCTGTGGAAAGCTGGGGTTAAATGACAAGAATTTTGAAATACAGCAGCAGTTGACAGAAGGGAACCCTTCTTCCAATTTCAGCCACAACCTTAAATCTCCAGCTAGAGGAGAAGTGACCAGTTACCAATGGACACCCCATTCTGGAGCAGGCCTCCCTCCCCCTAGCAGGGACAGCATTGAGGCTGTAGTAATTTTGGCAGGGTTAGTACCAGAGCATCCCAACTTCCTCATATCAATTTGGGAAAGCAAGACCTGGGGGGGGGGGGGGGGGGAAATCTAGGCATTACACACATCAGAGAAGAAGGCATCACTCGCCATGTTTTATTGATGAATAAGAACCAGAAGAAAAATGATCTTATTTATTCACAAAAGTCCCTAATGTCACTATCTAGAAAACAAAAGTAATCCATAGATTATATTCCCATACACAAGAAGGTTTTATTTGATTTGTATATAGGATCAACTTAGCAGCTCCATGATAAAATTCTAGTAACATTAACCAAAATAATGTTCAGCAGGGTACTGTACCATAACAATACTCAATTATTCATCAGTGCTGGCAGAGCAGTAGCACTTTCAAGACAATAGTATTTATGGCTGAAACATTTCTGAAAGAATCTGGGAAGATCACTACAGTTTGAAAAGGCTAATAAGAACCCCCCCCAAGCTTTTTAACAGCTTCCTTCATGTTGAAACATCTCCCTAACCTCTTCTCTTTTAGGGTCAGGCATATATGATTAAACTGAAGCAAGAAGGTACTTTAAAATACAAAAGAACTTTGGACACATCCACTGTATACTCTAAAGAAAAAAAAATAAGTCTGCAGTTAACCAGACAGTCATAATGAAACTTATACACATAACATTCCTTACAGAATTAGCACAGGTGAAGAAGAAAAAGAAATCATGCTCAGTCAGAAGTCCCATTCGGTACCTTCCACAGTATCTCAGCACGTGCAGAGGGAACCTGTGTTATTTAGGCTCAGTACAGTCATATAGAACAAAAGCTCAGAATTATGCCAGTTTTATTTGCAATATATAAACTTGAGCATTTTGGGGGGTAGTGACAACTCAGACAACTTGAGCTGGATTCAATTATCCTTTTGGGTCCCTTCCAAATGAGAATATTCTGTGATTTTGTAAAGTCACAGCAGTGTCAGGTACACTCATTGTTAAAAAGTAATGCATTTTATCTTGCTCTAGCTTTCATCCCTGCCTGGGAGTTAGTGTAAAGTTAGGGCATAGCCCTGCAAAATTTGAGTCTGGCACCTGTCTACAATTAGGTCCTCTCTTAACCTCTCCTCAAAAGTAGGTCAAAGTGTTTAAGGTTTTCATAGCTATTATGTATCCAAGAAACTGGCCGAAGGCACAGGTCAAAACTGCACACCAGGTTCACTAAGTCCTAGAAGGGCTCTGTGTTGAGTCTCATGTCTATTTTGTAGCAGATGATGCAGTCACACTCAAAAGAATCACATAAATTCTCTTTGCATCTGCACTGCATTTATTCATCAGGGTTTTATACAGCAAATATAGCCCATAAAATGGCTTTAGTAGTAGTGGATTGCTGCCCTATGTCTTCAAAGAAAAGTGTTCATTGAAGTACCTCTGAACATCAGAAGGATAACATTTCTTATTACATTTCAAAAGAAATTTCCTTTAAAAATTATGTTCTATGAAAACGCTTATTTAATTTGAAAAACAAGAATAGATGTTGACAAACCACATTAGGTATTTAATTTTACTGACATCATACAGTAGCAGCGGAGAAGCATCATATAACTATAACACGAAGCTGTGTGTCTGCCAACATAGTATTAATTTCTGCTCCGAAGTCTGCACCTGTTTCATTTCCTTCACTCACTGAAGTATGATTCACCGTTCCCACAGGCAGGTGAATGACACAAATTATACTCATTTCAACTCACACTAAGGTAAGAAAAGATCTCTGGCATTTTCTTAGATTAGCTCAGCAACAAGGAATCCTTGAGAAAAAAACCCACATTACAAACCATTACTGTTGTAGCACATCTGAGAACAGGAATGCACAGTAAAGCCAGGAGGGTCATAATGAAAGTGAAGACAAAACCAAACCAAAGTACTCTATGACACCAAAAATGCCTCTACCTAGCAACAAGTGGCAGGACAAGAGGAAACAGCCTCAACCTGCAGCAAGGGAGATTCAGGTTGGAAACTGGGAAGAATTTCTTCACTGAAAGGGTTGTTAAGCATTGGAACAGGCTGCCCAGGGAGGTGGTGGAGTCACCATCCCTGGAGGTGTTAAAGAAATGACTGGATGTGGCACTCACTGCTCTGGTTTGATTGACAATGCGGTGATCAGTTAAAGATTGGACTCGATGATCTTGGAGGTCTTTTCAACTTCAATAATTCTGTGATACTCCCTCCATACATTATGCTCAGAATACAGAGAAAGGGCAAGAAAATAAGCAGGTATTTGTATAAATCAGTGCACTCCTCCCTTGCATTTTGTAGGACACAGTATTTGCACCATCTGTGTGAGAACTCAGGACATCGCTGCAAATATAATTCAAGAGACTTTTAACCTAGGAATGTTACCTTATCAGCTATGATCATGGAAGTTTTTGGGCAAAAGTCTTTATCACTCTTACCCTTTTCAGTGATGCATTTGCATCACTCTTCAGATTTACAACAGCCACACTAATTAATACTAGCTGTATCAAAGGAAAACTGCCATCAAGTATGTCACAGGCTAGGGGGGGTCTCCAAGACACTCTTAAAATAATCTTTGAAAATAGGGGAGTGACTGATTATAGAACATTCTACCAGTTTATACTTCTAATAACAGTGAAATACTAATTATCCCTTAAAAGTCAACATACAGTGCTCTTGGATGGCCTTTAAATAATATACCACACAGCATTGTTGCTGTACTGAAACTCCATCCCCAAAGTAGGGTAAGCTACCCCACTGATAAAAACCAGCTTAATTTTGCAGCCAGTAAAAAACTCCACAACTAAAGGAGGGTAAGAAACCTACATAATCTCCCAACAAGTGAAGTACAACAAATTTCTAATAATACAAGCAGCACTACTCAAATATGTAGAATTGGTTTTTGCATTAATTCATCACTTCCTCCAAAATGCCCATTGGAACCAACGAAGATAGAGGAAGTTTGGCCAAATTATCTGTAGGAAAGCACACACAAAAGGTGCATGAGGCATATTATTAATTGGAAAACAGCCTTGAAAGTCAGTCTGCTTCATGTCTGGTTTGGACTACAATACAAAATCTGTTAGGTGACAACTACACAACAATTTAAAACTTTATTACTTTACCTCCTAAAAATGCAGGAAATGCCCACTTCCTCAGAAACACAAGCCAGTTAATACAGGCTGAACTGCAGTTACTAGAAAACTTAGCTCTTACATTCTTGTATCCATAGATAACTGAACATCCAGTGAAAATCATTATGCCTTCTCTGCAGCCAGACAGGCTACGTTCTACCAAAGTACTGAAAACCTGCAGTGAAACCACAAGCAAAGCTCCTGCCTGGCAGGTGAGGTCTCTGGCAGTGCTGTGGGACACAACCTCACTAACTGCCTGGGGACCAAAGCAGTAACCCCTGACACTCAGTTCAGTAAAGCTTTATTAATTCAAACATTTGTGTAACAAAAATTTAAAAGTATTTCTTTTTACCTCACCAAGATTCACAACATGTGTACAGAAAATCACTTCAAAGAGTGGATGATTTTAGCATCAAAATAAAATCAATTTATTCAGATGTATGTACATACATGGACATGTATACATACACATATGCCAGTACCAGCAACACTGCAAACTCATTCTCAGTGGTCAGCATGGCGCAGCAGAGATATTGTTGGAACTGCATAGTTAGGATTTTATAGGAAAAAAGGACCCTTTTATTTGAGCCAGTATCCACAGAAAGCAGATAAGAAGTCCAAGTGACACTTTCATCCCTCATTCTCTTAACTGTCTCCCTCAAACTGCTTGCCTGTGTGGAAGTAATTGAAAAGGAAAAAATGAAACACCTACCAATGCATAAAAACAGTTTCACCTAAGAATTGGAAACCTCAATAGAAATAATCTCTAAATATTGACTCTAGAAATCAAATTGCCACAAAAGTAATCGCAGGCACACATCTATTTCTGAAGGCAAAAAAAAAGTTACCAGGAGGCAAACTGGAGATAAGCCAGGATCAAAAGGCGCCTTCTAAATAAAACTATTCTATGTGTCTATGATTCCAGTATGAACAAATATATTCTGCCAGATAAAACAAAGGGGCATGTTGATGATACATACACTTCAAATCAAAAAGATCTTACAAGAAATGATCAAAAGCTTTTATTTTGTGCACAAATTTCACAATATCCCCATTATGTAATGCTAAATAGCCACATTTTCCAAATACCTGACAACTTTGAGATGCCACTTCCATTATAAAAGAACTCCAGCCTGTATTTTGAGAGTGAGGATATATACACAGCTGGAACTTTCACAGAGTGGGAAGAGAACTCTTGAACCTCCTGATATTACAATTTTATTTACTATCAAGATAATACTTCATCACTATTGTGCATTTTAATCTGTCCACTTTCTTCTTTGTTTTTGGTGGGGTTTTGTTATTTGTTTTTTAATAGTAGCCATTCTTCATCAAATTGTTGACTTTTTGGCTCCGATGTTTCTTTAAGTAATGAAGTGACTATGTTCTCTAGCTATCAGCAACATTTTTTGCAGTAGATTTACAAGCTGCAAAGAACACATTTTCGTGGTATTTTCCTAGCACGCTATTCGGGACAGGTGGAACTGTTTGGAGCTGTCCCTGGACCAGCAATGAAACACAAGCACATTCTGATCCAGATGTTGAGTATTCTGCAACACGTAACAACTGCAGTGCAGCTAATCCTATCGCACTTTGTTTTCCCTTGGAAACCAGGCTCACTCACGTTAACGTTTCTGAGACTGTTCAGGCTTGTTCCAAACTAACTCTCAACTCTGATTTACTCTAAGCCAATTCCAACTCTACGCGCTGTGCACGCCTGCCGGGATTTGGAAAGACCTTTGCATTACGGAGATTGGGGTTTCACTAGAACTTCCACCTTCTCTGATGGAATAGCAGCAGCTGAAAGGTCCCCCAGCTCCTGGCAATGAACACCTCCCCGAACGGGGCCAGGTTCGTTCCTCTCCAGTCCGCCGTGCCGGGGATTTTACGCCCCGCTCGGGTTAGCAGCGGACCCCGACACAGTCGCGTCCGCCCTCCCTCCCCGCACGCCAAAGCTGCACCAGAACCACCGACTCGGGTTACGCGACAGCTCCTGCCGAGGCACGGCCGGGCGAAGGCCGCCTCGACGAAGCCGCTGCCGCCGCTCCAGGCAGCCGAACCGAGCCACGGCCCGCCGGGCCGCGGTCGCCGCCCCCGCGGGGCCTGTCAGGCGCCGGGACCCCTCCTGAGCACGGCCCGTCCCATGGGGAGCGCCGCGCCGCCCCGGGGCCGAGCGCCCCTCGCGCGCCGCTCACCTGGGGCTGTCTGGGGCTCTCACATGGCGGATCCCGCCCGGCCCGGCCCGCTCCCAGCGCCGCTTCCCGCCCGCTCCCACAGCCACTCGCACCCGGAACTGATTCCGCTGGCGGCCGTTCCGCTTCCTGGCGACGCCCCGGCAGCGGGCGGTGCCCCCGGGCCGCTCGGGAACCCGCCCCGCTCTCGTCGCGGAGCCCGGGCGCTCCCCCCGGCCGCAGTAGGGCGGAGCTGCCCTCGCAGCGCGACTCCTCACGAAGGCAGAAGGCTTTGAGCATTGGCTGAAGTCGGGGCGTACGTGGGCAGGGCTCTTCCGAGAACTCTCACCGTGTGCAGCTCCAGAAGAGAACCCAGAGCCAAACCCCGATGGGCAGTCGCAGAAACAGCGAGGGAGCTTTTGGGGAAGGACATTCCCCACTCCAGCTGTTAACTGACACCTTTATTGAGCAAAGAATTAAGACATTCACCTGTGTTATACTGGCCTTGTCACTCACAGAAATCACTTCAGCAAGCATGTTCTAACTTTTTTTTGCGTTATCCTGCATTTGCTTGTAGGTCAGGTAACGCAACGATTCAGTTTATGAACCACACAGTTCATGTACTGGTTATCATGTACTACTTGAAAACAGTCAGTGACTGGTGCCAGTAGGTCCTGCTGCGATATCCACCCGGTCTAACCAGACACCACATTCTGTCTTCTGGAGGTATGTCTTTCTCTCCCTTTAAGACACAGAACAGAATCTTCATACATTAGACATTGAATGCTGTTCAAATAAAGCAGTGGTCTGGGAAGCATCCTGGCCAGGACACAAATAACAGAGTTAAAGAGCACAAACACAAACTCTATTTGTTCACTCAGAGAAAAAGCACTCAAACAACTAATTCTGAACAGGCAAAAAGCATTGGGCTCATTATTCCATGTTCAGTAAATGTAACCAAAATAGAAAATTAATTTTCTTGTACTATATTCCATTTGAATTTGCTGAAGACTGAATGTCTTACATAAATATTGACTTCTCTGGGTATTGACTGAACATGCTTTCACTGAGAGTGAGCTCATTTTTTGCTTACGTAGTAAGCAGTGGCTGGGACAGTTCTGCAAGGACTGAGCAGATGGAGGCTGGACAAAATCAAGTGTTCAGTATAAGTACCTAAATTTAGTCAAGGAGAGAAAGAAACCTCACAGGAAGGTAAGGGAAACTTTATCTTTAGTCCTTTTCACAGCATGAAATTTCCTTCATACTTAGGCAAGAAAAAAAAAGTCTATGTTATCTGTACCTACTTCAACTGTACCAAGAGGCCTTTTGGACATGTGATTGCTGCTACTATGAAGTGAGTGTTCTGGAATTTTCCTATCAGCATGTACATTCTCTATTATAACTTCAGAGATCACCATTCTGCAAAAAAACAGTTACAGCAAAACCTGTTTCACAAATTTGAACTAGCATGGAAGCCAATTACATAAAGCAGCAAAAAAATGGGTTTAATTCCACAAATTCATCAAACTTACTGTGTCATAAAAATCAGGTTTCAGTTTAATGTTTTCTTAGACTAGGCTGACGTTATCATTATTTCAAGAAGACACATTACTAGATACACTTTTTAATATATTTAATAAAGTTATGTATCAACAACTTTTGGAATTTGTACTTTTGAGCACTTATTTTGGCAAAGTGAAATATTAAATACTAGTACTAGACATGCATTCCTTTCATTCAAGCTTAAGAAAACATTTACAAAGTTGACAGATAACATTTATTAAAACATGTTATAGAAAAAAAGGGGCATGGGACTCTTCTATAAGAAGAAAATATTGAACAGTAAAATTAAATTAAAATCATGCTGTACAATTAGGACAGCAATATTTATAGACAAAACTATCCAACCTCTGCAATACAGGCATAACATCTCACAAAATATCAAGATATGCAAAGTTACTATTATAAATGACTTGTTTAGAATAAAAACTTATAACTCATTAAGGAAGATTCACTTGACTTGCATAAACAGTTACATTTCTGAAAGAAATATGGAATCCCATGAATCAAAAAAAGGAGCAGCAATCGACAGACACAGGCTTCAAGCAAAAATCAGAACTTGCAATTTAAACACATTAAAAATACACCATCTTTTCCAGCATCTTCCCCTAGGCCACTGACAGTTTACAGCTAATAGCTAAATAAGCCAAGCTACCCAATGAAGCATTTAAAAGACAAAAAAAACCTAGCTTTCCTTTGTTGCTTTGAGAAAGGTCCTAATTCTGTTATAGCAAAACACACAACGTACTGCTGTGCGCCCTCATAGTTCAGAGACAGTCATCTTGCTGGCACCCAGGCAAAAGTATTGAGATTACAAACCCTGATATGCTTACATTCTTTCACGATCAATCAATTATACTGGAACACTCAACACATCAGCCTTTGATCATCTGCCTTGCTTATGACACAGGACAGTTTCTCAAGCTTAGACACACCTCAGATGAAAAAAGCTGACCAAAAACTGTACTGACAATATCTCCTAGGGTCTATCTCCTCACCCATAAAACTAACAAGGAAAGTTTAAAAAATGAAACAACAAAAAAGCACTCTGCAAACCAACACTGGTGTGTGAAATAGGAACTTTCTCTCTCAAAAGGGTCCGGTATACACCTAAGGAGATTTTAACCCTGCCAACAGTTGAATTTTTCAGAATGGCAGTTACACAGATTCCATGGTAATTAACATCATAGTTACAAAATGGAATGAAAAGGAGCTTAGCTGTAGTATCATTAAGTCTTCTTACCACTACTAGGACAATGGCTTTGAAGCAGCAGGAAAGTCTGAAAGCCACCTGGGTATACAAAATTTCTGGTTTTCAGAAGCACTCATTTTACTACAGCCAACAGCCACATCATCAAAGGTAATGAAGCATATGGGAAGATTAATGAAATTCATCATATACATATGCAGTCATATTATATATATACATATATATATATATATATATATGGATTGCTTCCCTCCTCCCCACAAATAAGAAATAATTTTCCATACCTTGAACAAGACCACTCCATTAGCAAAGATCAGAAGCTTGACAGAAGCTGTATCTGTATATCTTGGCTTGCTATGTTCAACTGCACTGGCCACCAGCGGCAGGGACTGCAGGGGTGACACATGGCTAGCGTTTGCAGGCTGCCCTGCACTAGTCAAAAAAGTTCATCGTGCACAAAAAATGGATGCAAGCAAAAATCTCAACCAGAGGTGCACATAATGATTCTGCTTAAATATATTTAAGGAAGAGTGGCAGCTGCTAGCAAGAGGTGCAGGGAGACACATGGAGAAGATACTCCTGGGTACAGGTGGAGAAACTGAAGAGCTGCTCTTGGGAAAACACCTGAAGAAGTCACTGAGAACATGTATAGACACACTCACAGAAGGGCACGCTCCCTGCCTCAGGAGATTCACTTCTAAGATGACTTTGGCCTACAGCTGAGCCCTGCCAGAGCAGGTACACCTCTGAAATAACTGAGTTCCACAGAAGAACCAAGCTGGAACAGACACATCCCTCAAGGGACTGTGGCCCAGTGTCACCATGCATAGTGACACTGACCAGGCCAAAGCACCAGAGGGACCCCCACTGAGAAATGCAAAACATCAGACAAGGAAGTGTGCATATGACCCCAACCTCCTCTGTGACCTGCCACCTTACTAAAGGAAATGGCAGGAACTGAATACAACTCTTGGTGAAAGCAAGGGAAACTGAGAATACAAAGGCAGGGAGAAGAGGTGTTAGACTTAAGCTGAGCCTGAGAAAGATGGTTTAAGTGACTTTTTATCTCCCCCCCCCCTCCCCCCGCCCAATACCTGAATTGGTGATTAGAAGTTGGACAAAGGGCAATAAACTGAGTTCAAGAAAAACACCACAAGACAACTGTTTCACCTGTGACATGCAAAAGTAAGGATTTTAGACATGTGTCTCAAGCTGTCTTTGAATCATCAATCCTCTCAACCTGATCTCAGGACAGTCAGATCACTATTTTCCTGCAATCAACTGGTTTCATGTAAATTAACAGCAGAAAGCCAAGTGCTACAAAAATCAGTGGAGCAACATTTGCTGGATTTTCAAGACAATGCCATAATATGGGGTAAAACAGCAAGAGGCAAATACTAAAAAGTTACTATTCATGCTAAGTCATTAAAAAAGGACATGGTTCTATAATATGATCTACCGAACCTATTATAAAATCTTTAAAGTGTCTCTCGCAGTACATTTAATTTTAAAGCTTTATTTCAAAGTAATCTAACTGCAAATAGAAGTAACATTAAACCTTGAAATATCCCATATAAAAGTCATTCCAAGCTGGTAAAAGAAACAGTTTTGCTGGCAGCTCTGTAGTATGGTCTGCGTTCAACATTTTTGGTTTTTTCTGACCACAGTTTTCAGACTGGTGTTTCTGTCCAGCCTTTTTTATGGTTAAATGGGAAGAGGCACCCTTAACCTTTTATGCAAAACTAAAGTGACAATTGGAAAGGGGCTGAGAACCAATGTAATATACAAGATCATTCTTGAAATGAGTACGAGAATAAACACACTGGACATGTTCAAGGCCAGGTTGGATGGGGCTCTGAGCAACCTGGCCTAGCTGAAGGTGTCCATGCCTATGGCAGGAGGGTTGGAAGTAGGTGACCTTCAAAGTCTCCTTCCAACCCAAACCATTCTATGATTCTAATGCCTTCCTTCAAATGTGATGATGGTACTTGCAGAAATGACACCATGTATGTGGTAAGGCCTTGGAGAATGGAAAAATAGGGCCACCGAGTGCAAGAACCCTTTCCTCTACCCTCATGTAAACAGGCAAGCATTATAGTATTTTTTAGTATTAAAAAGGACAGTGTTAACAGTGTGTAAACAAACCATAGAGGGAATATAATTTCTAAGTTTAAAAAAAATACTTATTAAGTATTATGGTTTGGTTTTTTAGTTGTTTTTGTTTTTGGGGGGTTTTTTGTTTTTTTTTGGGGGGGGTTTTTTGTGGTTTTCTTTTTTTTTTTGGTTTTGTTTTGTTTAAATACAAAGTGCTATACATTAAGCAGGTTACAGTGTTAGTGAGCAAAATCCCTGTTTCAGTACCTTGATCACAAAGGTTAAACATGGCCACCATGGTATTTGTAGAGTTCAATTAAGTGCTAAGAACAGGAACTCTGTGGTGCTGATTATTAATGCCCATTGCCAGCAATGGGTTCATTGTACTTGGGAACATCTGTTTTAACAAAATTCCATATGAAAAAATATTTGAATCACTAGAAGATTAATAATTAAGAGCCTCTTAAAAAAAAGTTTTTAAGTAGAATGCCAGTAAAGAAATTACAGTAATTACAGCTCACTGAGTAGAAAACCCTCAGCTTGCAGCAGACATTCAGGATACAGTTCAGTTGTATCTTAAGACAATTTGTAACTGGGAGTTCAAAAAAGAATCTGAAGTGTAATAATCTTGGTGTGGTTTTGCTTCACCATACAGGGTCATCTGTTCAGTACATTATCCTGCACACAGCAGTGCTTAATACAGAAATTGGGGTCAGACAGGCTTAGGCTTTTAACGCTGGTTAACTTTTTCCCCATGTGGACAGCACTGTACTTGGTTATCACCTCTTCCTATTGTATTCTATGTATGTTCTTTCCTTGTCATATTTCAGTAAGCTACAAAGAAGCTTTTGCTTACCAAGAAGCAATTGCTTTTGCATTGGACTGCATTAAGCTTTCAACCCCAAAATCCTGTTGTCACCTTTTCAACTGATGCCTTTACTCAATCTGCAGAGCTGGCAGCATCCCTTAGAACTATACACATTCCTCCATCTATCTCCATGAAAGAGAGCCCCGCACACAGATCCTCATCTTAACATAGAACAAGTGTCACTCCCAGCAAAAATACCAGCTTCAGACATAAGCATGGTACCATGTTCTGCAGTACTATTAGAAGATCCAAATCACACACTTCCTACTTTTTTCCACAAGCAACTTTAAGGAAGCAAACAACTCTGCTTGTGATCATTAGTCACAGTAGTTCAGTACCAAGAATCAGTATTATATACTATTCAAATAGTAAAGAATTAAAAGTATAAATACCTATCAATGACTACGTAATTTTCCTAAAGCAAGTTTCTAAAACTAGATAAAAGTTCTCACAGAAGTTTTTGTACCAATAACAAGTCAGTTTATGAATCCAGAGTTTGGTACTTGCTACTGTAGTAAGCCACAAATTTTGAACAGAAATTTACACTTTAAATATTTGATTATTTTGACTAAGTTCCAAATGTTACATTTTACTTTAGTTGGTGTCTTATTTTTTAATAAGACATACTTATTACACACACTTCTAGAAGCTCTCACAACATAGTAATTAAAATCTAATGAAGTCAAGTACAGCATTAGACCCTAGAAGAGCAAATAGAAAGTATACTTCAGTATACATTAAGTTTATGTAGTGAAATCTCTAAGTGCATTACATACTCTAAACAGAAATCAGCACAAAATTAGACACTTATTTTACTGAAGATAAATTTAAAAAAAGAAGATGTATAACTGAAATCTAAACCACCTTTACCACTGCCTTTCATAAAGCAATACAACAAAGGCTACTGAATGATGCACACTACCTAATGATGCTTCAGCTTGAGGTGGAATTCTCTTCATTTTTTCTTCATTTAAATGTGAATCATGTTAGCCAGTTTGGTCATCTTAGTTTTCTTTTCCATTAAGGAGTACTACCTGAATTTCTCGTTCATCTAAGTATTTCCAGGATTTTTGTCAATTTAGAGCTGAGTTTTACTGTGAATTTAGAGGTCTTGGAAATACAAGATGGCTTCTAAATACTGCTGTGATCACAATCCATCTCAGACCTCATTCTGCAGGCACATTTCAGATTAACCACATACACTTCGCACAATAAACACCTGAAGTAATATTGCAGGAAGCAAAATACATTTCATGTGTTTATACCAGCATACTTATTAAAACTTTTGTTTTGAGAACATACAATAGCAAGTACCAGACATTATTTGCATAATTAGTTTATTTTTCTTACTCTACTAAACAAACGCAAGCACTAATGTCTTAGTTCATCTCAGTAGTACTCTGCTCAGCTTTAGAAGCCTGATAGGACTTGGTACAAGAGGTCACATGCCGATGAAAACTGTCCCGCCACATAAATCTTTTCCCACAGATGTTACACTCATACGGTTTTATGCCTGTATGAATTTTCATATGGCCTACAAGATGGTGTTTCATTTTGAATTTCTTACCACAGACACCACAGCCATAAGGTCGAAGACCAAGGTGCATACTCATATGCCGATCTCTCTGACTTTTGTGTGTAAAGCTTTTTCCACACTGACAAGGATAGAGCTTATCAGCGTGGGAGAATCCAGTGAGAGACGTTTCTTCTTTAATCCCAGCAGCCATATCAATGCTTTCACCATAGCCTGCTGCCATCATAAGATCCTGTCTGTGAGCACTTAAATTTCCATCTGCCCTTTCACCGGAAAATTCTTCCATAGATGAGCCATAGAAGTCAACTTGTTCATCATAATTACTTTCATCTGCCTGTTCATCAAATTCTGCTTCCATCTTTTTGTCAGCTATGTGAAAATCTTCAACACCTGAAGACTGGATGGAGTGATCTGCCTGGATGGTATTCATGGATTCAGAAACTTGGTGTTCATCATAAGGGTTATCAACGCCTTCACAGTCTTGTTCAAACCTTTCTGGTTTCACATGGATCCACCGCTTGTGAGACATGATACTGGGTTTGCTATACATTGGTCTGCTATACTGGTACTCTGCACTGTCACTAGTTCCCTCTTCCCCATCCTGACTGGTCATTCCAGTGCTAAGTCTATCATGTTCTGTTGAAGAATTACTGGGAAGGTACTCATGTTCTGTCAGCTGACATGACAGTTCATCTTTAGAGCTCTCTTCTTCGTTTTCACCGTCTCTTAGTTCCTGCACTTTGTGGAATTCTGTCTGTCCTCCAGAGCCAAGTTCAAAGGTTTCAACAAGGCCATTGTAGCTACTACTGCTTGGGGACTGATGGTCACTGCCATGATTCATCTTCTGACACAGAACTGTTGGGTTTCCCTCAAGCACTTCTGTGCACTTATCCACTACGTGCCACATCTGAAGGAAACTTGCTGCTGTCAGATAACTAACAATTTCTGGTGCAGGCATTACCAGCCGGCCTGTATAGGTAGACAGAAGAATGTTTTCAAATACTCTGGGATTCATCACATCAGGCAGGACTATTCGCCTGCTGTTTTTCAGGAGAACCTGATCACAGAAATAAGGTGAGCTAGCTGCAAGAACAGCTTTATGGGCTCTGAACAGATGGCCCTGAACCACAATGGACACATCACATAACTGTCCTTGCTGGCGCTGTTGGTTTAACTTCTGCAAAATGGTGCTAGAAAAATCTGGAAATTCCACTCGAAAGGAGCTTGACCCAGACTCCATTTCATTACAAATTTAGTGTTGTGCTGTAAGAAGAAAATATAAAATAAAAATAAGAAATAAAATTAGAAATTCTCCTTGGTCAAGTATTGACCTTTCCATTTTCTTCTACATTTTTATTCTTTTTTCTTAACAGACTCACATGGAACTCAACCTTTCGCCACTGATTTATTCTCTCAAGTCATCTCACTTCTCTCTTCTGAAAGCTGTACTAAGGCCATAAATTGCTATGCTAGAATATTTTGCTCTGTTTCTCCTCTTCAAGAGGACTCACCAACTACACCAGGAGCTACAAACAGCAAACTATCCAGCTGGGATAGACTAAGCATTTCAAACATGAGTTTAGGCTAATGAAACCGTTATATACAGCAGAGTTCTAACTCCAGGATGTCTCACAGCATATGAAAGGTTTTATATTTCAAATGCCAACAAAATCATCTCATTTGTCACCCAACAAACACTGATTTTACACATGAAATATTTCATTTAATTTTTCAAAAGCAACCGTATCAACTCACAGGATGACACTGGAAGCACAGGCAGAACCTCACTAAGAGTAAGGTTTATGACCCTTCTCATGTATTTCCCCATTGTTTCACTAACTGAAAGGTGGAACAGCAACAGCTTGTACAGTTTTTAATTCCAAGCTTATTGAGATATTTGGGTTAGGGGTAGGATTATAATGTTCCTTTTAGAGAAATCATACAGAATTTAAAAGGTCAATCAAGAAATTGATACCTTTGCCACACAGAACTTTTCCTGCTTGTTCCTTGTGTATTTGTAACAACATAGTAATTACATGACAGAATCTCAGCTAAGAGCTCCCAGATTTTCACATGTGTATTCTCACATAACCCAGATATCTTACAAAAAGATTAACAGCCCTTTTAGCAGTAATACAACTTTTTCAAATGCATGCTTGAAATTTTAAATTGAACTTGAGATAAATTTGCACATTATTGTAATTTGAAATGGCAGAAGTTTAAATGCCACTATGAAAAACCAATGCTAACTGCTTGAGTAAGTTAAACTTGTGCAATTTTTCTATTTGATAATGTGTAAATTGAGTGCTATGGGATTGAAGAGCCATGGAGCAGCAAGTGGTTTCAGCGGTCAAGGTCCATGAAGTTGCCACCTACATAATTTCAGAAGACCACCTTTTAATTTACAGTCTTCAGTACTCCTCAAGCTCTTTTCCTCAAACCACCAATCCTCTTCAGAACTGAATCAGCTACCAATACTTTTCCAGTGAGCAATGGAATACTGCACCTGCCAGTTCAATTGTTAATTTTTCTTACCACTTTGTTTTAAAATAATTTGACATAATTATTTAAATATTTCAAATTATGTTATACCTTGTGTATATTAAATCCATTTTTTGAAACAATCCAATTTTCTTATACAGATGCAGTTCCTTACCCCCCTTCAGAATATTCTCAGATTTAAGATTCTATTTTTCAATATTTGCCTGTAAAAAAATAAGCCTTCAGAAAATGTTCAACTTAAGTTTAAAAACAGATGCCTGCAGAATTCATATACCACTACTGATAATCTAAACTGCCATCATTCAGCAGGGAGTCAGCATGTGACCACAAAAACATTTCCAGATGACAGCAGACTTTTTTGTATTTTAAGTTGTCATGCAGACAAAATGTAAGCGAAATATTTTCAATTAGAAAAGCCATACAAGTCAAGCAAACTGGTTTTCAAAAGGAGTTTCACTCCCTCCTTCTACAATCTGTTTTGTTTTGCAGTTTTACTCCAAACTCATACAGAACAAAGTCTTTCTACTTCAATTAATAACAATTTAAAAAACAATCTCCATGTTGGAGCATTGAGTAGAACATACAAGTCATATTTAATTTGCTTTAGGATCCCATTAGTCCTAACAAGTGCCAGCAGCGAGCTCCTTGCCCTCTCCACGCGCAGGCCCGCAGACCTTGATCTCTCACCCTCCCAGCGGCCCCGCGATGCTGCCGCGGCCGCGCCGCAGGGGCCCGGGGGGAGCCGCTCCGGCCGCGGGACCAGACAGGCCGCAGCGCCTCCCGCGGCCGCGCGGACCCGCCAGTAGGCTCCGGCAGGAGCGGATCCCGGTCCCGGTCGCACCGGGGACACCGACCCGGCCCGAGAGAGCGCGGGACCTGCGGCCGCGGGGCGCGGGAAGGCCTCGCGCGCCGCGCCGCCCCGCCCCAGCGCAGACCCGCGGACCGGGGCCAGCGGCAGCACGGCCACCCGGGGTCCACGAGCAGCAGCGTCTCACCTGCGGGTCGCGGCGTCTCTCTCATAGCGGGGCGCCGTCGGTGTGGCCCCGGCCCGGCCCTACCCGCGCCCACCCCGGCCCGCACCGGAAGCAGCTGCCCCCCTTCCTGCAGGCACTTCCGCGTCCCGGTCACGTGATGCTAGCCCAGCCCTTCCGCTCCCCACCCGCAGGGGCTCTTACCCGGGGCGGTGGGGGCGCCCCCTGCTGGCTCCGTTTGGGAGCGGATGGATTTGACCGGAGCGCTCAGTAGGAATGGTTCGCACCCCAAAACTCCCTGGGCTGAGCTGTGCTGTCCCGTCCTGTCCCTTTGTGGCGCAGCTGCTCCCCAGGGCAATACTCTCAGCGCTGCTGTGAGCACTGCCAGGAGGGGACCACAGACAGTACAAGTGAAGCCCGCCGTCCTCGCCGGGCGCTGGCGCGGCCCGCGTGTTCCGCACAGATCCCTGGTGTGCTGGGGCGCGGGATTTGTCCCAGCGCCAAGCCGTTCCAATGGGCACGCAGCCAACCCACCCGTGTCGGAACCCTTGCACCGCTCGGGCTCGGTCCTGCCCCGCTGCGGCCCACAGAGGGCGCCGCTCCCCACAGAGGCCGGCCCTGCCTGCCGGGCCCGAAATCCGCCCCTTTCTGCGGGAAAATGTCCCAAATAAACTGATTAAAAATTAGTATTAATTAGGCTTCATCCTTAATATTTTTTAAAAAAACGGACGACAATATCTCAGTTTTTAAATGCATCACAAAGACTTCAGCTGGATCGTCCTTCCCGGTTGGTTGGCAGCCGTCGATGCAGCCTGGGCTGGCTCCGTGCGCGCCGGCTCCGCGCACACCTGGGCAGAGCCCCGCGCACACCTGGACAGCGGCCCCTCGCACACCTGGGCAGCGGCCCCGCGCACACCTGGACAGCAGCCCCTCGCACACCTGGGCAGAGCCCCGCGCACACCTGGGCAGCAGCCCCGCGCACACCTGGGCAGAGCCCCGCGCACACCTGGGCAGCGCCCCCCACACCTGGGCAGCGGCTCCGCCACACCTGGGCAGGCTCCCGCACACCTGGGCAGAGCCCCGCGCACACCTGGGCAGAGCTCCGCCACACCTGGGCAGAGCTCCGCGCACACCTGGGCACGCAGCAGTCTCGACAAAGCCTCAACGAGCAGAGTCTGTGGGCAGAGCCGTCCCAGCTCTCAGCTCGTGCCCCTGAAATCTCACTTGAGTGAAAGCATAGAGCTCTTGTGCTGAACTGGAGCAGGACCCTGCTAAACCTGGGTAGAAGGCAGCAAGCCGTTCAGGGCTTAAGGAGTTCTCCTTGACAGAAGCCATCCCCACTTTAGCAAGTACTATATCTGAACAGAATTTGGTGTATTTTCAACTCTGGTAGTGCGCATTCACATATTAAGTACATATCCTTCCTACATTAATAGGACTGGAATTCTAATAAAAATTGTAATACAGAAGAAAGAAAAGAGAGGGAAGATGTTTAACATAACACAATTATGTAGTTGTCTCTTACAGGCATTATGAGAGTACATGACCAAATAAACCACTACATAAGAATGATAAGCAGTAGGGCAAGGAAGTTTTGAGAGATGAAATAGCACACAGCAAACCAAAGCATTAAACATGAGTGTGGCATGAAAAACACTTTGGATTTCCTTCATGTGATCAGTTCTGGAGTCTTCATGTGATAACACTGACTGCAGGAGCAGGGCTGCAGGGTCAAGGCTAGTTTGTTAAATCAAAATTTATGTTTTACAAAGGAAGCAAATGGAAACAGCATTAACTGATGTTTGTATGCTTTACTTTTTCCTGAGGTTATGGAAGTTTGGATCAAATTCATGAATGATCATTCAGCTAAGCTTAGAGACTATATTTTTTCTCCCTTGAATGCTTTTCTTATTATAACATGTTTTTTAACTCCTCTGTTAATTCCCTGCTGTGATTAATTTAAATAATTTATTTTTTTAAGGCAGTGGGTTTTATACCTTTTCTGTTATAGCAAGAAATACAGTGTTCTAATAAGTGAACTGAAAGGGAATTTTTTTCTTGAGATTTGATAGGCTGACACGGGTGTATCTCCAAAGCATACTTGTTTGGATTTTGAGATGGAGATAGTCTGCATCACCTTGTCTTTGTTAACAAAAGGTCTCTATAATTCTTGCATGATAAAATTCTACAATTTTGAGGATAACAGCTCTGTAGCTTCACTCTGATGGTGAAAAAAATGTCTTTAGGTCTGTCCTATAATGTTCATGTATTCTGAAAGTTTGTATTCTTGGTATGTCTAGTAAGATGACACTGGTTATACTTTGCTGTACGAGTCAGATTTTAACTACCAGACTACTCAGAAGGGCAAACCAGTACTTGTGGATTCTGTGTAGTTATACAGAAAAGTTTCCTTCTCCAGAAGACTTGAGTCTCAATGCCACAGACCCTGCTCAGATGAACCTTTTGCTGATTTTCAGTGCTGGAGAACTTGTCTCAGAGACAAATAGGAAGGGTATTTTTTCTTTAATGGGCTTCTTCAGAGTTTTAAAATTTCTTTATCTAAGTGAGAAGAAAAAATTGATACAGCTGTAATTATGTAGGATGGGTCATTTGCATGTTGTTAGTTTTGGTTTTATATTTGTATAAAATTTTATATTTCAACAGACACTGTCTCTAAATGCATTGTAGCACTACTGCTCAGAAATACAACAATATATTGATCTCCCCATTATATTATTGAAGAATTAAAAAACCAGTGAGCATTAATGGAAGCCTAGGAAATAATGATGTGTGTATCAAATATTTATTGTTTGCTCATAAAAAAGGCAATGCCACAATGATAAGACAGATACACTTTAAAATGTAAGAAAAAGAATTGTAAAATTTTATAGCACTCATCAAGAACAGGAAAGTATTCAGTTCCACAACACCTTTAAATTTTAAACAGACACACATTGCAAAGTCCCTTGAGCAAAGCTTAAATAAAACATTATAAAAATATAAATTTCATTCTGCTTCTCCCCAAAAAGGGACGGCTGTGTGCTGAGAAGACCATCCTGTGTTGAAAATAGACCCCAACATTGATGCGTGCAGAAAACAAACCAACCAAACAAACCTCCATTTATGATCCAGCTATAGGCTTGTTTTTATTGTACTTATAAAATATACATAGCCTTTTATTGAATTGCCTGCTGTCGAAATCTGCAAGAATTTTATTGCTTTTTACTGTCCGGGAGAGGAATAAAGCAGCAGCCTCTGTGTAATTTCATAAGAAGCAAGGACACTAAATCTAATTTTGCTGGATATTGGCTCGATCATAAAAAAACAAGCAATGATCAAAATTTAGAATTTTGGAATACAGAGTATCTGTATATTTCTCCTCATTTTTATTTTTAAAAAAATCTATTATATTTATATCTGAACATAGACCACATTACAGTGCACTGTGTGCACTATTGTAAGCTTTGCATTTATATATCTCTCATGATAGGTGCATGAGTTTGTTCCAGTATTAAATCAGAGTCTGCGCACTTTTAAGCAGCATCTCCTTTCTTCCACTTTGAAATGGAGTTGAGTAGACTCTGAAATACAATGGGAATAAGGTAGACTTGGCTGTTGAATAAAATGCTTTCTTTGCCTTTTATCGCCTTTCCTCTGAACTTACTGAGGGATCAAAGCATGACATGCCCAGACTATCTCCAGAGAAGCCACTGTCCTTGAACCTGAAAATTGGGATGTAATTTTCAAGTAAAATGTGTATCTTAGGAACTTCTCAACAAGATTGACAGTATGCTTCTGTGGGCTGTGTTTCCAGTCTTGGGATCCACTGTGTCTTTCCCAAATTTCCCAGGTATCTGAGAGAATATTGGATCAATATATGCCTAGTTTTTTGTCACATCTTTTCAGGGGTGAAATGAAACGCCTGAAAAATTATTTGACCTCCTATTTGCCAAACACTGATGTTGAGCAACAAGGTCAGTTTAACAGTTCAAGAAAAAAGTAGGAAGAAAAAGTACTTTTCTATTATAAGTTTAGTAGTTTTACATGAGGCAAGGACATGCAGGATCTGATACTACCAGGCATGGTCCATCTGCTCTTATTCTGGACGGTCCCAAAGCACTTCACAGTTAAAAGTTCTGATGCAGCTTTGACCCAACTCTTTGAAACTTTGATCACTGGAAACTGAAGATGTTCAGAATCAAACTGTTAAATTAATAACATTCCAGGACAGACAGTCAAGAAGAAATAATAATCTTACTGAAAGTTTTGAATGCAAGGGGATATGAAAGGAGAAAATTTAAAGAAGCAGTATTGCACACAGATGGCTGAGAAAAAAAAAATCATCTTCTCATCACAGGATATATGAGTAAGGGACTGTTTCTGTTGCTACCAGAAGACTACAGCATCTCAGTCACAATAAAGTATGGAACAGCCTGGAAGCAGGATTTTCTTTTACCAGAACATGAAAAGCCCCTCAGTCATAATAAGACCTGCCTGTAAGTCTTAAACTTGTTCCTATCTTGAGTGTTGAAAATCTTTATTGATCTTTTAATCCAAATTTTGATTGTAAAGGCCATTGAACTTTAAATTAATTATGTTTTCATGTAAAAATAGTTAATTTCATCCCAGGGAGAAACCTGCAGAAAGCTCCCAGGGGAAACAGTCAGGCTTCATTTGAGCAAACAGAATAAACACTCCTTAGGATGAATTTGAGTATCATCACAAAATTCTGTAAAAAGAAGTTAGTGCCTGTATGGGAAAATTCATTGAGAAAAATCTATAAAGTAGAAATACATTTTAGCTCAGCTTTAATAGAGCAGCTAGGGGGAAGATGCATCTCTGATGCTGAGGTGGGTGCTTTGGCCAGTGCAAGGTTGGCCTGCCCATCACTGGTGATGGACAGAGCCTGTTTAAGGCAGGTAGCAGAGCCAGCACTGAGCAGGCCCGTGGGACAGGCACGTTCAGTGCCTGTCCTATCCCACCCTGTTCGAGGCACTGCATGTAAAGGGCAGATGTAGCTGGAAGCGCTACTTCAAAATTTACTACTAAATTGTGGTGGTTGTTATAGAGGTTTTCTGAGAGGTAAAAAGAAAATTCTGTGTCATGTGTCTCAGAAAAA
Source organism: Zonotrichia leucophrys gambelii (assembly GCF_028769735.1). Lineage (NCBI taxonomy): Eukaryota > Metazoa > Chordata > Aves > Passeriformes > Passerellidae > Zonotrichia > Zonotrichia leucophrys. The sequence goes on from NC_088186.1 coordinate 170,946, forward strand.
ATGCCTTATTCTCACATATTTCTTTACACAATGTGTTTGCATTCCATCTGAATTTCTTTTGGTCCTGGTTTTTTTTTTTTTTGTTTTGTTTTGTTTTAACTGCACAGGCACTTATGAGGAGATATCTCTCTGGAAGCACCTTGGACAAAAAAAAGGTAAAAAATTATTTGGCGTCATAGGCTAGATCCTGGTATTTTCAAGAAGCAGCTTGATGCCAATGACTGCAAGTAGACACCTATTTTGGAATAAACTGAAACCAGACTCCTGCAGGAATCATTTGTTATCAGAAGCTGGCTCTTTAAAGCTCTTAGATACTGGATACCTGCAAAAATTCAATTCATTCTTTCTTGTGAAGCAATCTGATTTGAAGTGTCTTACTGTCAAAAATCTGTCACAAGGCCAGGAACAAGACATAGGGCTCTGTGTATGTACTGGTCCTATCTATTATTTCAGCAACCTCAATGAAAAGGAACTCAAATGGAGCTTGAATGTGTGGTTACTGAGGAAAAGAAGCCATGCTAACCTTTCCTCACATGTACAGGTATGAGAGTTATCCAAAAATGAAGGGCTACAACTTTGATCATGTCACTGGTATAAGGTCAAAAAGGGCCAGAAAGGGTCAGCCCTGCAAAAACTGACTCTGTGAATGGATCCTCTTAAACATCTGCTCTATTCCTAAAAGCATATCTCTGGAGAACTGCTCACACTGGGGGTATGCTGTGACCTGCTCATGCAGGGCAGGTTCTGTATGGCTGTGTGAATGAACTAATGGGCAGGGCAAGGAGCCAGCTGGGCACCCTAGCAAAGGGCGTGTGGGTCCAAAACCTGCAGCAACCCCAGGACTGGTGCTGGGGAAAACAGATCATCCCCCAAGGCTAAATACTTTCAGAGGCCAAAGTGAGTGTTGCCAGCCAGTTTGACACTGAAATTGCATATTTTTAGTTTTTTGTTTTTGTTTTTTTTTTTCTGGAATGTGAACTACTGCCTTTAAAATCAGTCTGTTTGGGGATTGGTGGTGGTGTCAGTCTTGCTTTTGTGAGGCCACAACTCTACTGCACATAAAGAGTTTTTGTTGACATGTGGCCGAGTCTCAGGCAGGACAGCACACAGCCAGGGCTTTCTGCTGTGACTCAGCTGATTAACTCCATAGATCACCCTTGCTGTGATGGAATCAATGGTTGTGGTTAAAGGTCTCTTAAAAGGTTTTTCCAGTAATGAGTTTGTAATAAAGCTCCCACCAAATAGTTTAGTGCCATGTGATTTCTCCTTTATTGATTTCAATGAAAAGGCTAATTTGGAGATATGCTGGATTGTCATTTCTGGGTGGAGGATGGTTAATATAACCAATGGCATTGCTATGGCACAATGGAGACATTGACCCTGACACACAGAGAACAGAGAGAATTTAGCAGGCAAAGAAAGATGTTCCAAGTGCATATCCTGGTCTTGACAAGATGTGGCAGCTACCCAGCTGCATGCTGGTGGAAGTGCATGTGAAAAGCACAGCCAGATTGGCCAGGTTCTCGCTTGTTCTTGCGAACCAGAACCTGTGTCCAGGCCTCGTTGGTGTCCGGCCAGCCCATGGCCATGGCGTGGCTGCCGGCCCACTGAGGCTCTCAAGGGACAAGGCCATCCTGGACAGAGCCAGCTCGGCCCACCAGGGTCTCAGCCCATGGTGGAGCAGAGTGGAGGCCAGTGCCCCATGGTGGGAGCCAGCTCTGCCAAAAGGGGGACCACAGGTGCTGTGGACGTGGTGCTGGCCTGGCCCAGGCCCTGGCTGTGACCAGGCTGAACCTCCAGAACCACAGTGACATTCGGACCAAAGCTGCTCCCCTCTGTGCTCCCAGACCACGTTCATGTTTGCAGGGTCAGGCAATCTCTGTGCAAGGAGTTGCCTAATCCTCTGAGCCAGGAGATCATGGAGGGCCCCTGAGCACAGCCAGGGAGGTTCCTTCACCTCTGCATGCTGCTAGAATTCACAGAGATTTTTTCTTCTGGGCTAGTATTTCCTTGGGTTTAGATCCTAATCTGTTCACTGCATTCTCTCATAAGTGTTGGGATTATAAATTCTAATGCTTTTCAGAGTGCCAGGACTATGCACAGAAGAAGGCTGCTGTGAGGGAAAGTGATGCAAGATTTGCCACAATTGTTTAAGAACTTGCCTAGAAAAAAAAAACACTTCAGTGTCAGACTCTGAAGTACATGGCTCTGAGCCATTTGAGAGTGTGCCCATAGCTTTTTAAAGAATTCTGGCTTTGGAAATATTAGCTTAAGTAGTTCTGAGCATTTCTTCAGGAAAGTATTATATTGGCTTTAGCTACTGTAAGTCCAGCATTAGTAACAAAACTCTGGTTAAATACTTGATGAAAAAAAACATTCTCAAAAAACTGGATCTGTTTAAAAGCAGTATCCACTTTGGATATATTAAAAGTTCCCTTATTTCAAAAGAAAAGGATTAAACAGATTTTTAAAAACCCACCAAAGTAAACATAGTTTGACAATGAAGAAAGATGCTTAGCTGTGATCTCTTCTAAATACTAACCTCCATTCAATGCAATAATGGGAGCCTGCAGCTGCCTGCTGACTCTGTGGTTTGCATCTTCTCTAAATGTCTTGATGGAAGGTGAGTTAGTCCCAGTACCAGCTGCTCGAGCACCAGTTCCTTACAGCCCCAGACCTAGCACAATGCAGGCAGTGGAAGGACTCACACCCATTTCCAGAGTGATGGAGCTAAGCCTGTGGTGACAAGGGCCTGTTCTCATTTCCTTTCCAGACTTAAAGCAGAGAATGCAAGTGAGGGAGAGGTCAGTGAAACATCATATCCACTATCTGCTCTGTCTTGCTAGTCCTCTCATCAACCTTGGATCTTCATCTTCCTTCTCCCATACCTCCCAGTCCCTCCTCTTTTAGGGAAGTGCTGGTAACTCCTGAGACTATGTGGTACTAAAAGTAACTTGGTAGTCTTATTTCCAAGCAAGAGTGTATCCAGTTGCTCTAGTCTGTAGTTTCTGCCTGTGTTTTAGCTTGCTGTGACCATAAAATGATGTTATGATGTATTTTCTGCATATTTAGCTTTTGCATGTTTTTTACTCAAGGAAAAGTTAACTGCTTGGAAGCCGGTATGCGTATGACGTGTGCATGTGCAAATCTGTGCACGCACGAGGCTGCACCACGCGAGTGTAAAGACGAATAGCATGTGGAGACCTGCTTTCCCGTTTTGCCTCCTTTTACTTTCACATGAGTGCACACATCACCCAAGTGTGCATCTCTAGCTTCTGTGATCTGATAGGGGAGTTCTTCAGTTTTCATCTCTGCTTATAAGTTAAATTGGTCAAATCGCTGTGGTTTAAGATAGAAAAACACAACAGAAGCTGCTCAGCTGGATGATTTTTAGCACAATATGAAGAAAAAAAATGGGTTCTGGCTTCTCTTTCAAATAAGTGCTGTGCTCTGCAGAGCAAAGATCAAGCCAAAGTTCACCTTATCAGCTCCTGTACCTCACCTGGGGCTCTGTTATTGATAGGTCTGTCATCCTCCCTAATATTGGAGGGGTAATAGCAGCCGATGATTAGGCCACTCTCAAGCTATTAACTACATTTCTTATCCCTTTTATAAGAGCTTCTTAGTCAGCTGGGAAACAAAGGCTGCCTTCAATGAACAAGAGCCCAAATTGTGGGTCTGCATCCTGCAACCTGAAAGACACAACTGTTGCACTTAGAGGAGCCTCTGATGACAGCGAGGGGGTGGATGTCAAAGGTTACCCCGTGGTGTTATCTGAAATGAGCAGGCTCTGGCTGCCTCTTGTGCTGACAGAAGCTTGCAGAGAAATTACAGAAAATTGCCTGTTTTGTCAACATTTTCTGGTGAGGTTTAGAAAAAAAAAAGGACTCTAGTTTCAGCAAGTCAAAGGGGCTCAGTCAGCCTAGAAGTGACTGACAAACACTCTATTATTCATCTATGTAAAAAAGTGATATTTTATATCATTTCTTTGAGTGATTGTTAAGTGACTGGATAGTGACACTGACATGCAAGCTAATCCCAGTAATATTTCCAGTTATTGTTTGAAGGCAGACTTACGTATTTGTCAGCACTGACAGTAGGTATATTCAGAAAGAAGTGGTGATGAAGAACCTGTGCCTAGTACAATCCCAAAGCACTGGGAGGACGTGTACCCTCAGATCTCAGTTCAGAATGCACAGGCAATGGACAGGACTGTGGTAGAAAAGGCGGTCATATAGTCCCTTTAACAAGCCTTCCACCTAGGATAAAACTACAGAGATAGGACTCTATAGTCCTACCTAGTAGTACAATAGGACTTCTGCCACAGTGTAGCTAGAAAAATGTTTTACTGTCTGGCCTTTGTTTTAGCCATACAGCAGAACTTTTTTTCTGTACAGACTGTTACTGAATTGGAAATGTTTTTACAGGAATGAATCATCCAGTAAGCTTGAAAAAAAGTGTCCTTATTAAATCTTGCTTAAGGATGGTGGATGGAGACAGTGAAAGGATCGGATCTGTACCTCTCCTTGCTTTCTCACAGAACATGGAGTCTGGTCACTGCTGCCTGTTGTGAGGCGACTGCCCTGTGTAATTTCCCTTTGGAGGCTCATTGCTGGTGTCACAGGGAAGAAAGGCATGTTTAGCAGAATACAATTCTAGCTAGCCTGCCTTATCATAAGCCTGAAGAGTGGTCATGTTACAGTTTATTGCTGATCCCTAGCATTCTACTGAAATGGCCCTGTTGTGTCCTCCAGCATTTGTTCAGCACTCAGGGTAGCTGTTGTCATAGGTACATGCTAGCTGTCACATTGCAGTCATCACCAGCTGGTACCCCAGCCCTGTGCTGTGACAGTGGATTGGAACTGTGATGTTTCCCTCAGCTGTCTGCACTGGGCAGAGCAGATGCTAGAGGTGACTTTATGAGGCTGGTAAAGGCTATTTACATCTTAGATGAACTGATGGCTCTTAGCTACAATTCATAAAACCGTTAATGACTTATTGCTGTGTTCCTGCTGGTCAGTGGGTGTTGCCAGATTGCCAGAGAAAACACGACAGAGCAACTGATCTAAAAAGACAATTTGGAACAAACACACGTGAATATACTATGAGACATTATCTAGGATCAAGTATGAATTTTAAAATAAACGTAGCTTAGTAGTATATCTGGGATCAAGCATGACTTTTACAGTAAGTGTAGCTTTGAAGTACTCTACTGACATGTTTTGAGAAAAGATTACTTTGGTGATAAGGTGCCTTTGGCATTGGTGCTGCTGGTGACAGAAGGCTTACAGTGAAGGAAAGAGATGTAAAAGCACAGCAAAGTCTAGTGGTGTTCAAACTGGGATTGCATTCTTGGAATGCTCACCAGGAGTTGCTGGCATTCACATGCGGAGTCACTGCAAAGTAAAATCTATGGAAGGGCAGACATTGTGAATGTAGGATGTTTGGGTGCCCTCTGTCTTAGAGAGGAGTGAAAACATATTTTAGCAAGGAGAAAAAACGGTTTGGGAGAGCAAATTCTGCAGACAAACTGCAACCTTTAGTCAAAGAAAAGTAGTTCATAAAAACTGGACAAACTTACTACAAATTGTTAGAATTGCATTACTGAAATCTAAGCTCTAGGGCTACTCTCATTCTTAAAATGATGCAATGAAAATATCAGTGAGTCCATAGGCAGGCAACAAAAAGTGTTCAATTTTACTGTAAATAACTTGGTTTTGTTGAGAGAAGAGATGAATAAGAGAGAATGTAATAATGAGAAATAAAAAAAAGTCCACAGAAAATCACACTCACATTTTTTCCTTGCTCATAATGCAAGAACAAATGCAGCTGAGGACAGGAAAGGCTCTTCTGCCTTGGCTTTAGAACTCTTTGTAGCCTTACTATATACAACACCAATGTCCCAATTGTACAAAGGTGTGACAAATTTTGTGCAACAAGAAACACCAAACTCTTATCTTATGAAACCATAGAAGCCCAGGATTCAGCATGCTTCTTGTCAGCAATATTCTGTGATGTGTTGATATAATTATCTTTTCTCCCTTAGCTTATACTTTCCAATTGGAATATTCATAACTGTAAATGAATCTGTATTCTACCTTCTTCTTAGTGAATTGAATCGGGGAGTGCTGCCTTAGAACTTTTCATGCACAAGAAGAATTGATATGTAGAAATAGTGTAAACATGACTGTTGACACTGTTCATTCGCAATGGTATTTTATTCTTTAATGCTACTTTGGAGAGCCTAGTAGTATTTCCAGCAGCCATAAAGTTGAATCTCTTGAAATCTTGGTGTCCCTTCTTTTACTTCTCAGCAGTGACAGTTCTGATCTACCTGCTACAGTGCACTGGGGTGTTTCTTGCAAGTAATTTTTTTAAATAGACCCTTTAATATGCTCTAAAAATGCCTTTCCAACCTGAGTTTTCTCTCAGTGTTATTAATTTTTTTATTACAGATCTTGTTATTTTCAAGGTTCCCAAAGGACCTATTTACAGCAGACATTTATGGAAAAGAAGCATGGTTAAACTGGTGAAAATAACTGCAGAAGTCATAAGTAAGTAATATAAGCTGTAGCAAGGACAGCGGGTGTGTTGCTTTAACTTCCAAAATAGCAACAGTTCAGACATTTAATTGCATTTTTATGACTTTTTTTTTTTCATAGATGTCTGGTGTAAAATAAGTTGCCAGCAATATGTAACTACTAATAACTTTAAGTTTCCTAAGCTGGCATTAGATTTCTTATCCTATTGGAGAGGAAGGTCACTTAATATACTCTTCCTCCTTATGAGGAAAAAGATGTGGATGGTGGATATATATCTGCGTTTTTACACTTGCATTACTTGAAATCTTTTCTTCAGTAAGAAAGATACAGGACAATTAATTATTTATGTCCTCTCATAGTCTTAGGTGTGTAAAGGGAGCTTTTCTACCCAAGGGATGTTTTGAGAAGCTGGCTTAGCTTAATTTTGCAATAACTGACTCCTAGGGTCTATCCTACTGTGCCTACCAGCTCTTATTGTGTAGGGACACAGGCTGTTGCAGTGCTCAGCTTGGGCCTTAATATTGAACTAAACAAATATTAATACCAATAGTAACTTATGAGGGTGGGAAAACGTAGCAGACAAAGACACAATCCTGCTCTGTCTATAGGTCATTTCTATGTTGTTCATGGTTACTGTCCTTTGGGAAAGAGCATATCTATCCATACCTGCAGAAGCTGGTCATGTTTTCCTTGCATTGCCATGTACTCCCAAAACACTGAATTGCAATTTCTGTAGTAATTGAAGGTGTGGGGGGGCTAGATTATTTTTAAAACATTGCATAGAGGATGAATGTTCTGTGCTTTGTGGCATGGCACAAAGGTGTATTGAATGCTTTTGAGGTAGTACTCAGGGCCTGTCCTGGACAGAGGCAGAGTAATTTGTCTCTCATGCAAATTATGCATTTCTCATGCAAAATTTCTTCCTGGAGTATCTCTTATGTGAATTAGTCAGCTAGGTCTAGCTTTGCTTAGGTTACTTTAAGGATGGAATTAACTGCAACTAGGAAGGGACTCAAGTATTGTAACTGAAGTTTGGGTTATGCAGACACCACGGTCTACATTAAATAAGGAGCAAGTTAGATTGGTAGGTTAGCCACAGGGAGGACTAAATCACATGTCAAGAACGAATATGACCATTTATGTAACTTCTTTCCTTCTCTGCTTCATATCTTTAATCTTGATGCCAAAAAAGAGATACACAAATTCTCTAAACTCATAACAAGGCATTATTCGCATCATGCTCTCTCTCTTGACCTCTTCTTCCTCCATCCACTGACTTCCTTCTAAATCCCTGACAGTATGCTGAGGAGTCACTGTATTTATTAGGATCCAGTAATGCATTACATACAATGCATTCTTCCAAGTGATGCACTTCTAATTATTCCCTTGGGGATTATTCAAGCAAAACTGATGTTGGGAATATACATTGTGACTGTTCAGGTTAATGGCCCAGCGATTCATTAGACATTCTTAGGAAGTAATTGATTGTATTAACTGTTCACTGAGTAGTGGGAACCCCAGCTGCTGCACTGCCCTCCCAGCACTGGCCCGGAGCTTCTGCCACGGCAGCATCAATGGGGCGAATTGCCGCCAGCTGTTGTGCTATGGCTTTTGGATCTCCGTGTTTTACTTTGCCCAAAGCTGGGATCTGCTGCCATTGTCACTCTGACTCTAAATGCTTCAGGAGAGCTGTGATAGCATCTCAGAGTGGAGTTGGTGCTGAGTCAGGGAGAGTGATGTTGAGCTGGCAGTGAGGAAGGTTACCTGCTCTTTGGCACTGGCCAACATTAGGTTACTCAGTAGTCTCATCCAGTGCAGTTGAAAACAGGGCATTTTGCAAACCTCTATTACAGTCAAAACAGCAAATGCCTTGGTGAAAGTCATATTGCTCAGAGAGAATGCAGCTGTGATTTGAAGACTCTTACAAGACTAAATAGCCTGCAATAGTGAGAGATAAAGCTGAACTACAGGGCATAACATGACCAGTTCTTACGTCATGTACTCTATTTTTCATCTGGTAGCGTTCCCCTTGCCTTTGCTCCAATGACCTAAGGAAGACAAATAGTTAACAATGCAGCTCCTATTACATCATTAACATAGGATCAGCGTGAGCTCATGTCTCTGCTGAAGTCGCTGTTGGTTCAGTGCACGGCCATGTGAGAGGAATGGCCAGAAAAGCCACATTTGGTCTGCCTGAGAGGCCTCTCCTGAGGTCGTGACAAGGACCTTCGCAGAGAGCAGCGCTGTGTGGGCATCAGTCCCTTGGTGTTTCCAAACCACTGCTGGATCTGAATTTTCCAACATCTGCCCAGCCAAAAAAGTTTCCCTCTGAAAAATCCATTCTTGCCTACATCATGTCATTTTCCCAGCAGCTTCTGAGACCCTCCACAGATGTGTTGAGATTTCTGAGGAAACGTGGGTCACAGAAGGCTGCAGGAGGAGTGAGCCTCTGGAGCCAGTGCCCAGCAAGTGGAGCTGAGGAATTTACAGCCCTCCTAGTGCTCACACTTTATTTCTCCCCACAGGCATGTGAGCCTTCCCTCTGTGTTGTGTCAGCAGAGATCTCAAACACGGCGCAGGGCGCGTTCCCGTGCCTTGCTCGCTGCTGTTTTTCCAGGTTTCCCATCTCTGAGCGCTTCCCTCCTGTCAGGGTGTGCGGATGCTGTGGGCTGCAGTGGGGCAGGGACGTCCCTGCGGAGCCCTGGCCTGAAGGGAAGGACAAACCCACTCCCACCCCGGTTACCACTGACCCCGCAACAGGGGACTGATGGCCTCCAGACCCTCCCAGGACAATCTGCACTTCTGCATTGCTCATAAACAAATGTATCTAAACCACCACACTTTACATCCACTTAAAATTCTGAATACCTTTTCATTTATCTAAAGCTTGCTGAGGTGAGTTCCTATAAGGGAAGACTTATTTCATTTCCATGAAATGTTTATATTTTCTGGGAAGTTTCTCTCTCACCTCTTTAAATTTTACTGCAGTTGGCGTGCAGCCTGTAGTAGGGTCCTCCCAAGGAAGCTGGTGAGGCAGAAAGGTTCAAGAGGGACTATAAATTTCCAACTTTCTGGGTTAGAATAATTTAAGTGCACTGAGTTCTTAACCTTAAAGGATCAATAGTGAGGGTTTTTTTCCTTGTAGTGCTGTAAAATTCAAGTTAAAAAAAAACAAACCCAAAAACCAAAAAAATACCAAAAAAACCCAAATCAAAACCGATTCCCCCCAAACCCAGCTTTAAAATAAATAAAGGATGTATATGAACAAGGGATTGATCCTGAACTGTTTCTGGAGTTTCAAATTCCATTGTCTGAAGGATGTCTGCTTTGGCTGTTCAGGAGAATAACCATCACAAGAAAGTTTTTTACAAAAAGCTATAAATACCCATAGCCTAGTACTCATCTTTGCAAAATGGATGTAGTTTTCTTTCTGCAATTAATTTCTTTGTTCTAAGTCTAGAAGGGACCTGGCCATTTCAGCACTGATTTTTGGAGTGGAATAAGGCTGGCTGATCTGATATGTGCCCATGGATGAGTCTGCAGCGGTACAGACCTCTTCTCTGAATTACATCCTGCTGTAATTACATTTTCTTGCCTACATCTTGCTTGCTGACCAGCTTGCTGAGGTTCTGCCTTAATATCAAGCATATATATGCCATTTTTAAGTTTTATATCCTCTCATATGGCATTTGTATTAAAGGCATTGACCAACCTGTTACCTTCTCAGAATATTAATGCATGGCCACAGTGAATATCTTGCAGTATATTCAGGCATCCATGTTTGATTTGGGAAAAACCCCAATACCTTCAAATGAGGTTCACAAACTTTTACCAAAAAACACACAACTAATTCCAGTGCAATACAAAAATCTCAGCTGTTGTTTCTCCAGCAGGAATGTAAGGTAAATGTTACTCAAAAGAAATATGAATATGCCATATCTAGCAGAATAGATACCACATTTAGCAGAATATATGAGATCATCAATCTAATGTGGGAAACATAGGACCCTGAGGTCAGCATTTGACAAGTAGTGCGGGAGAAACTGTTTTATAAAAAACAAATTCCCATTTAGCCTCTAACCCTTCACACAGTCTCTAACAATAATTTTCAGTCTGAAATCTCTGTCCTCAGTGGGAGGATGATGCTGAGTGCCCCTTCTACAGAGGCAGACTGACAGGGGATGAAAAGGGTCAGTACAGGCCACATTCAAGATGTTTAAAACACTTGTTCCTAACAGCCTGGCCCAAAATAAAAATGGGAGACCTAAACAATCAGAGCAAACTGGGGTCTCTGGGTCTGTTTTGGAGCTCTCCAAGAGCAGCCCTAGAGAGAAAATTCCTAGATTAATCTTCTGGATGCCCTTCCTTGATCCAGGATTAAGAGATGAAGTTCATTTTGACATCTTATGGAGAAACTCCATCTGTAGATGCTAAGAACTGCTCAGAAGAAATAAAAAACACCTTGTGCGTCAGTGGCAAGGCTTTCTACAATGAAAGTATCATCTTTGCAAGCCAGATGTGTAGCACAGAAGCACCCCATGTGCACGGTCTGGGCATTGCACACAGCCTGCGGATCCACCTGCCTGTCTGCGGCTGCTCCTGGCAGCCCTGGTGCCTGGAGAGGGTGATGGCCACACCCTGTGCCCACCTGCGGGCAGGAGTGCAGGTGTGCAGTGATGGCAGCAGGTGACAGCGCTGCCGCTGCTGCCCAATCTGCAGGCTCAGTCCCTCCAGAGACACCATCCTGGTCAGGCACCTTTTTCTGCAGTGACCCTAGCTTTGCTAGGGTTTAGGAAACATAACTGAATGCAACTGAATCTATATAAAAGTTTGAGAAGAAATTGTACTAACACCTTAGAAGACCTTCTAAGGACTTGTGATACATGGTACGAGTGGCAGGGTTTCTCCTGATGGAAACATTTAAATTGCGAACATTCCGCCAGTGATTGAAAAAGGACTAAAGAAAGCAGTGTCTTAGATTTAGCTACTATCTAGTAATCCTATTCTGTATGTTTCCTGACGGCTTTTTTCTGGCATAGTTTGTAACTCCCAAAATCATCTCTGGGCAGTGGCACAAACTGTGAATTCATACTCAGAAATCCTACCTTGACCCATCAGTGGACCTTCTGAGAAGCCAAAAAATAGCAGAGGTTGAGCAAAGCTCATGGTGCTTTTAGTGATATCAGCTTCAGGTGAGACTGGTCTTATCAGTCATCAGCCAACTGGAACCCACAGGGACCACTTACCAGCAAAAAGGTCCACCCTTGGCTCTACAGTGTGCATGCAGCCATTGTCTGCATTTTATCCAGAAAAAAATACCCAAACATATTCTAGATGAGCATCTTCAAGCCAGCCACAGCCTTTCCAACAGGTGACAGCACTGCAGGGCAGAGGTTTATGAAGCTGCACTGTGGCAGGAGCCGAGGCAGAGTCCCATGCTAACATACTCTGTCCTCCCATAGGATAACAAGATAAGGGAAACGTGGTATTGATTTACCTAGTGAAAGTGACAGCTCCCAACATGTGGAACACATCCCTGCTTGTCACTCAGCCATGCTTGGTCTTTTTGGACAAGGCTACTTGAATCTATGAAGTTATTAAGGAGGAACAGCCTATCAGAGCAGGCAGGTACTGCAGCAGTTCCAAGAGCCTGGGAACTACCAAATAGCATTCAGAAATCTGCACATCCAGCTGTAGGAATGTGTACAGATACCTGATTCTAAAGAGACACATTTCTCTTCCTGGACTTAAATGACTCATGAGCCTAGTTCAATTAATAATTAACTCAAGCAACTTTTAATTAATATTTTTTTAATCCAGCAAAGCTAAGGAGTGATACACTTATGAGTTACACTGTTGAGAATAACATACAGAAGGAAAAGGCTAGAAAATGTATCCACATTTAGTCACTGGCTTTTGCTTTATAAATGTCCCAGTAGCCAGGTGCATCTAGTAAATAATTAAGTCTGAGAGTGGCCAGCTGGTAAGAAGCTCCTCCCAGGGCCTGGGGACTTCTGTTAATTAAGGTCTGAGCAAAGCAGAACAGATATTTGCCCTTTGTTCATATCAAAAAGTGCTGAGAGCTGGAACTGTGTCTGAGAGTAATGTTAACTGAGGTTGTCTGTTTTGGAAGATCAATCATGGTCCTGCTCATCCTTCTTCTCTCTTCATCCTGATTGTCTTCATCAAGCTGGTAAGGTGCAATACCTGTCTCTGACCTTCTTAGGAAGTAAAGGAGTCTTGCTATTCCTAGACTTAGTGTTTTTAGTACTTAGATGAACAGTAGCTTTAAAGTTCTTGCACACAACTTATTCTAATAAGAAAAAATTCCTTTGTCATGGCAAATAACATGAGCTCTAGTACAAGCTGCAGAGCACTCTGCAGTTCTCCCTGCCATGTGATCCAGCATCACAGAAAATGAGCAATGGCAACAATAAATAATGACAGAATCAAAAACCATGGAACCCCTTTTCCTGTAACAATATATGTCTTTCAGTGAAACACTGATCTCACAGCAGTAATGCACCATTATGCCCCTGAGGCCACTCCTCTGATTCCACATTTTATAGACCAGCTCTTTATTCCTAAATTCAGCAGATGCATGGCTTATAGCTGGTCCCAGCATGGAATGCATCACAAGCAGCTTGTCTATTATAAGTGACCTGCTAAAGAGAAGAAATAGTGTTTGTATCCTCTGCAGCATTTTTAAAGCTGAAAAAGGATATGTAAAAGATTTCTTTTTTCTGGATCCCATGTATTGCTCAATATTAAGTATTTGGAATACAAAAAACCCCGAAGACCAATCATTCATACATTTTTCTTTTGGAAACAGAGGATGAGTAGTAGAAATTCTTGGGGAAAACTCTGCTTGAACAGTAAGACAACTAGAAATTATCTACAAGTGATCTCTGGGATTTTGACTGAATAATCCTTCTCATATGGACTTTTAAAGGCTTTACTAATACTGTTATTTTTTGAAAGAATCTTTTTAAACTGTTGTGGAAAGTTTTATAGGGTTTTTAAACTTATTTTGAAGATTTCTGTTCAAAGGATCCTTATGCTTTTCCTTTAATGTTGTATTTGCTATTATAGCACAGTGTATAATAAGAAGTCACAGAAGTCTTCTTATGCCCTTAAAAATGGTGTATTGTACAGCTGTCCTTCCAGACCACAGACTCCTCTCTCTAGCGCCTGCTTTTGGGGTGCAGAGGTGGGCTGTGTGCCAGGTTTGAAGTGGTACACAGCCTATTATTCTGGTAAACATCCATCCAAATTCCTGAGATAACGCCAGACAAATCTATGTGTGTGTCTGTTCACCTGTACTCATACACACACGCGTATGTGCATCAAATCAATGGAAAAATATATTTTGGGGACACAGTGCGCAGGAGCCTTGGAAGCACAGGCATTCTGGAGCAGTGATGAGTGGAGGCTCCAGCTTCCACTGCCTGACAGCTGGGGCTGTTCCTGCCCTGACTGATGGGTGCCTGTCTCCTGTGGAGGTGATTGCAGTTTGGGGTGTGCTTCTGGTTGTGACCATGAGCGACAAGGCCCGGCTCCTCGGTGCCAGGTCATGATTCTTTTTGGCTAGTATTGCTGGACTGGCCATTGTCAGGAGCATAAAGAGGAATTACTTCAGGATCTGTTTATTTCCAATATTTTTCATGTTGTTCCAATACTGGGATTCTGCAAATAAGTCATTGCAATATAGGTTGCTTTAGTTGCCTTCTGCAGATTTTCTCCCTCACGCCCTTGTCCATTCCATTCCCAGAGCTTATTTATGGGTCAGCTTTCTCTGTGGTTTTGGCAAAGTGCTTCAAACAGATATTCTAGAGCAGCTCACAGCAGACACTGACCTGTGAAGGGGATGCAGAATGAAAGAGGTCAGTATATGCATATGCCCTGGTTAAACACCACCTGCACACTGTGTCAGGTCTCAGTTGTGGCATTGTATGGGGAATCAAATTGTCACTGTAGACTGACTATTCTGTAACCAGACACCAAAGCATACGGCACAAAGCAGAGGAAATATTTTCTTTCTCTCTTGTTTTCCTTCTACTAGCTTCAGCAGTTCTCCCTACCCTGCCTGCAAAAACCAGCTTTGTGTGTGAAGACACACCAGGCCTGTGCTTTACCTCTACAACTCCAGCATGGAAATAAAATGAAGGGAAAAACAACTGGGAGCTGTGAATTAAGGAAAATATTACACTGTTGTATATTGACTGAATGAACATGCACACCCTGAAAAGTGTAGAGAACTGATAGTTTAGATTCCTCCATGGAAAAGGTTGGAGTGGTGTTCTGCAGCAAAGAGGTGCTGATGATACAGGGCATATTTAAAGAATGGGCTTGTATTTTCTCAAGCTAAGATCTTCAACTCGTAATGAGGAAATCTTCATTTCCTCATTACAAGCCAATCTAAAAACCTTTGTGTTACCTGATCACCCAACTTGCTCAGCATACCGCTTGTGTCAGAGGTTGAAATTGCCTCTTTACCAATGGTTTATTTTTCAGAATGCGTACTGCCATTTACAAAGCAAAAAAGATAACATACTGGGGAAAGGTGAAGGCAGTGGAAGAATTAGCTCCCATGTTATGGAAAAATCTAATCTTACCTGAAACCATTTGGGCATCCAAACACAACATGACTGCAGCAGGAAAAGAGAGGGAGTGGTCATTTCTTCCCTGGAATGGAATGAAATGTCTCAAACTAATATTTGGCCAAGAAGCTTTATTATTGTTGCTTTGATTTCAGAATTATAAGGAAAAAGATCTGAGTACTGATGGGGAGAACTTGCGCTCTTCCTTCATGCTTAAAATTTTAAAATAATCCCTTGAAAGATGAGCACAATTGAAATCATAGTTGAATGTGTTGATTCTTTTCCCTGCAAAGTCCACAGAGAGCCCTAAAAAAAAGGGGTAAAAATCATCGGTGTGGCCTTGAAACCTTATATAATGTTTCAGTGTTGGGCCAATAAAAAATATCCTAACTGTTATTTTGTCTGAGCTCAAGTCCTGAAGGAAATGTCAGACCGAGTAGGAAAAAAGTTCTACAGTTACAGGTCTTATAATTCTCAGAGCTTTCCCCCAAATACCCCCTATTTCCAAGCCCTGTCTCCAAACACTCCAGCTATGGAAGTGATAACCTGCAGACTTGGCAGTGTACATGACATTTTACTAAGGGAGCTAATACAAATATTATCTCAAGTGAAATGAGGGTTTAATTCTATTATCTGTGGCTTTTCTTTCCCGGGGGTCAAAAGTACAGAAAGTGGTCATGTTGTCTTTATAGTCCAAGAAACAAAAGACCTGTTTTTAAACCAAATAATTAGTCATCCAGAACTAATGTCCCACAGCACTAACCACCAAGGGGGCTTTGGAGTGATCTGAACCAGCATGCAGCTCTCCAGACACATCATTTCAGAGGTGCTAGTATGGAGCACAGCAGAGGATTCTCTTGGGTGGCTGACACCATGGCCAGGGAACGGGAACAGGGACGCTGCAGGTACTGTACAGCAACCCTGCAATTGCCTATTTCTCCAAGAGTCCTGCTTCTTGTTTTACACTGAGAATTCCATTTGCTGTTGCTTTGTCTTTGTGCAGGTTTCAGGTGTGTGGCTGTGCATGACAAAGCCTTGTGACAGCCAGCAGTGCCCTGCAGAGAGCAGAAGGCAGATCAAGGAGGGTGCTGGTAGAGTTCAAATGTGAATAGTGTGGTATGGCATCCTAAAAGGCATGTTAAATTCTGCAGCTGTGATCAGAGCTACTCAGAAGGAGGAATCAGCATCAGCACAGATCTGCTCTCTGGTTTTGACTAATCACTCACTTCTAGCAGCTCTTGTGCAAAACTAAAGGGGTCTAGCTTCAGTTTTCTGCCTTTTAAACTGTTTGTGTCCCAGATTTGGGAATTCTGAAATTTACAAGGGACTGAAAAGCACCAAAGCAATTTTTTTTAGAACTAATGGAACTAAAATCTGAGTAACTCCAATGTCTGAGTCTAGTCTCCTCTGCTTCTACTGAGGGTATAGGCTCCAAGGAGCTCACAGTCTAGACAAAAGACTCATGGAAAAGGCCCAAAGTGCTGGAGCAATGTCTGCTATACATGCTGGGTGAGCTACTCCTGCAGAGTTGTCTCTGTAGGTGATGAGTACTGTAAGGAAAAACAAAACAAGCTCCTCTGACCAGGATTTTGGCAGTGGATCAGGTCAGAGGTTGTGCAATGGACTTGTGGAAGTGGCTTGACCTGAAAGAGTGCATTGGGCAGGATACCTGTGCCAGTGATGCACACATCCATGAGCTCTGCCTTCTCTGGCAAGTGGCGCTGCAAATAGAGCTGGATGAGCCTGACTCCTAACAGAATGGAAACCCTCAAGTGCTCATAGTAGTCATGACATTGGCTCAGGGGCTTACAGAATTAATAAGTGGCTGCAGTTCATGTTCCAAGCCAAATCCTCTCGCTGGTCATTAATTTACAACCAGTGCCCACAGCACTGATTATAGTTCCCTGGAAGAAATCTTCAAATCCAGCCAAAGATTTTTTAATGCTTCCCTCTCAGATGCCCATTGTAAGGCTGAAAGCTGGATCTTCTTGTTCACTGCAGGTTCTCAAAAAGGAGGTTAGTTAATTTCAGAATGCTTTTTCTTTTCTCTTACAAATCCTTTTTTTCTCCTAGAATTCACTATGACTACGTATGGTTGGCCAACAAATTTCATAGGTGGTACTTCATTTTACTGGTTTTGACTGGGATAACCTTGCTTTTCTTCCAAGTATCTGGTGTGGTGCAGTGATCCGAGTGTGTGGCCAAAGCAGTGTGCAGTTGTTGGTGAGCACGGTTAGCTCCAACCCAGCCACAAGGGGCTGGGGTCCCCAGAGGTGGGCAGAGGACACAGCCAGGACAGCTGGCCCGTGATGGGTGTCCCTCATCATGGCACATCATGCACAGCAACAGAAGCTTGGGGAAGAGAGAGGAAGGAGAGGATGTGGGGGTGGTGGTGCTTGTCTTCCCGAGCCACTGTGGCACGTGCCCTCCCGTCCTGGCCGTGGCTGAACGCGGCCTCCCCGCAGGAGTCCTGAATTAACTTCTTGTTTTGCTTTGCTTGCACACAAAGCTTTTGCTTTACTGTTAAAGTGTCTCCATCTCAACTCACAAGTCTTCTTACTTTTGCCCTCTCAATTCTCTTATGTTCCCCATCCCACTGGGGGAGAGGTGTGAGTGAATGTCTGAGTTGCTGCCAGGGTGAACCTACAACATGACACAGCAGCTGACACTTCCAGCTCACCCTAGGGATCCTCTCAGGTAAAAAATTCAGCACTTTCTCAGGATTCAAGAGATACTCTCCACTTTCTCTGCTCCCTGAGTTATCTCAGACTGTTCTCTCATGGTTTTTTTTTCCTCAGAGTGCATTGTGATAACAGAATAAATGCAAAAATGGTTGTTTTAATCAAGAAGGAACTAAAAAATATGTTTTGTTGACAGCGTGTGCTAGAGTAATAAGATCCAATGCTGCTGCTGTAGTAATTACAAGTTAAATAGTCCTTCACTCTAAAAGATACTCTGCAGGCTCTGTTTGTTCAGATGGCATAGTGTCCTTTTGGTTTAAAGCAATTACTTACATTTTCTACATAACAACTTCCCAAAGATGCCTTTGAAAATTTCTAAAGACAACATGTATTTAATACTTTAATATAAGCAGGTTTGATTCAATACAGATTGTTCAGAAGCACCAAATATCTGTGGATGTATCTTAGGTTGTATCTAAATCTGTACTTCCGTGCATAGTTTTGTGTCTGAAAGCAATCCCAAGCCACATGGTCTGTGAAACAGCACAGGGAGCTTAGTAGAAATATAAACCATGTGAACTGTGATGCCACTAAATCACAGATCTTCCTTTTGTCTGTTTTGATAGCCCTTGATCCTCCAAGGACGTGGAAGTATTTTGCAGTCCAGCAACTGAAAAATAAGGCCACTTTGGATTCTGGAAAGAAAAACATTCTATTTAAATCCATCCCTCTTTAATTTTGTTTTCAGACACTGTCTGTCAGTCTAGCCTTTGAAATTAGCACAAATACCCATGAGAAATTTAATCCTGCTCAAGGCTCTGAATTAAATACATTGCAGCCGATAAATAGTTGCCCTTTGACTTCTAAATGATGTTTAATCTTTGAAGCAGGTACAGTAACCTTGGGTAATCTGCTCATCAGTTTTCTAGGTTAAATAAATGAATATATTAGTTTCCTCTAGATTTCAATGTTTTATAATAGCAATGGGAACATAAAATCAGCGCCACAAAAAAGAACCCATAACTGTCTGCTATGCTTTGTGGAGTCCATTAACAAGCCTCAGAAGTAAGGACCATTATTGCCCACGAATTGACTTTGTGCTGCCCAGGGAGACAGTCAGTGTTTCTGGGCTGGGGAAACTCTACCTCAGGCGTGTTAGGTCGCCTTACCCAGGTGCAAGTGCCCAGCAGAGCTGTTGGCTCTGGGACTGAAAGGACCTGTCCTTTGTTCTGGG
Organism: Zonotrichia leucophrys gambelii; assembly: GCF_028769735.1. NCBI lineage: Eukaryota > Metazoa > Chordata > Aves > Passeriformes > Passerellidae > Zonotrichia > Zonotrichia leucophrys. Next base: position 190,003 of record NC_088186.1, read on the forward strand.
CCACTGGGGACACTGAGGCTGGCACCCTCATTCTGCTTTAGGTGGAAATCATGTCACTAAGCTTTTCTTTTCATGCTTTGCCCATTCCTTGTCTATACGTCAATATCCCTGGCCTTGCAGTTACTTGTTGGAGAGAAATTTACTTGGAATAAAGCACAGAAAAAGAACATGACCACTTTAAAAGGTTAAAGGACCAATATAAGGAAGATTAGTTAAAAGATACTGTTACATATTATTAGGTATGCTGGGGAAAATCTTCATAGGAAGTCAAAATAAGGTTCGTATATTTAGATGTAAATACTTTTAAAATTGAGGTTCAGTTCTCTTAAGTAGCAGGCATAACCCATTGTATAGTCCATAGAAGTCAGGCAGTTCATGATTTTAAGATTCTCCTTTTATTTCAAAGCAAATTGGGAAATAAAAATGAAGCTTATGTAGAACAAAGTGTCACAAATTAACCTGGCCACAGCAATCTCAAAGTCTGGGAGCCTCTGTGTTCATGAGATGGTGTCCTACCATCTGTATTATCTTTGGGTAGGATATTGTTACACATTTTCCTCAATGTGAGTGAATGTACTCAGCTTGGCTTCCTTATTACGCAAATCATCAAAATTATTGGAGCATATACAATTACCTGCCTCAAATTCATACTCATGCGGGACTGACAGGCAATGAAGAAACTGTAAAATTCATTGTTTAATGGAAGTTATTGATTATTTGCAGAGATGATTTATGGAATTACAAGGGTCTGACATTCATTGACCACCAAATTACCCTTTGAATTATTCAGCGCATTACAGATTATTTACTGACCTGCTGTGACCTAACCTGAGCTGATTCCTGCAGCAGTGCAGAGCATTGCCTGCTGCTGCTGTGGTGCATGTAGGACACATGAAGATTTTACATCCTGTTGGCAGTGAAAACAATTAATTATGTCCAAACTGAATTTGTGATATAAAGCTATAAAAAAAGCACTACAGTGAAGGTCATATCAGTCAGGACTCCTCATATCCTTTTACAAAAAGAGAGGAAGTTGCCCACATCGTTACTTTCCTAAGGCTAAAATCAGGTTAGGTCCCTGTTTGCCAAATCTGACAAACAAAGCCAGGCAATTTTCAAAAGGTAGAAGAGATACACTGTACTTTCATCAGCTTGGGTGGTAATCATCTTCATCTGGCTACTAAGGAGGTTTTGTGACAAAGCAAGCAGCTCGGACACGCTTAGTGGCAGTATTTCTGGCACTAGCTCCATAATCCAGAAGCCCTTGCTTGCTGGAATAATTGTGGCTTTTTTATTCTTTTGGTTGACAAGTAGATCTCTGAAAACAAAGAAGAAAGGCACAGAAACTTCCCACCTTTTTATGTAATACTCAGAAGTTAAATAGTATTAGTCATATTTATAAGAAAAATGAAATGAAAAGTTTTGTTATGAATTTCAGACTATGTTAAAATGAAAGTGCTTCCTTAGCATATCATGCTAAATAAGTGAGATTGATGGGGGGGATTGCTTTTTAGAAAGCCACTGAAATTTTTAGAAAATGACCAAACTTTCAGAGAGACTCATGCAGGAGTTAGTGATCCTGACAGAAGCTGTCCACAACTCAAGTTAATTGGAGAATGATGACTATGCAAAGATGATAAGCTGAAGCATGTCTAGGCACGTGGATGGCAAAAGACTGTTGTGTAAGAAGCATTTTGGTACAGGTGAAGAATTCCCCCCAGCTTAACAGGTGGCATTTACACAAGTTCAAAGTTTGCCTGGAGTTAGACTTGCCCTATTAGCATAAGGAGAAGGGGTGTTACTTTTTAAAAGGTTTTATGACTTATTGTGAGAAATTATTCAGAGAGCATGTTCCTTCCCAAGTCCCAAAGTGTGTCCCAAAGTCTTTCATGGTGCCCTTTTTGTCATGTAATTTTACTGATGTGATTGTTAGGTTAGTTGCATAAGTTTCCCCGTAGTTCCTAAAAGGCACTTTAAATTGGGACAAACTTTCCTGTATAGGTGTGTATAGCAAGCTGGCAAACCTGCAAGAATTGAATTGTGCCTTGCCAATGTCCATAGAAAATGAGTAATCTCTGAATTTCCCATGAGCATGCTGTAAACCAGCGGTTTATCTAAAGCTGAAGGGAAGAGCGCGTGCCGCTGAAGGGTGTTTCAGGTGCCCAACCACAAAAGCAAAAGGGCTGAAAGCGTTCAGGATGGAGAGCTATCGGACCTGGGGAATGCTGCTCTGGAGCTGCTGTGCCAGCCCAGCCCTCAGAGCCAGAGCTGTCCCTGCTTTGTGCCAGGTGCCACCAGGGCCTCGCCACCAGGGAGGCTTTATTTTCTTTCTGAAGATCAGCTGTGCGTGCAGGCTGAGAGCTGTGGGTGTGCGCGTATGTGGAACGTAAGGGGCCCTGATCAGTCCTGCCGGTTTTCAGGACTGGTAATTGGTAACTCGGCTGAACAGTTGGATTTCCTCTCTGCTAGCTGCAGTTTCAGTGGGGAGGCCTTGCCAGCTGCAGGGAAGCCAAGCCGGGATCCAATGGCCGTTAGGTGGTGCCCCTGTCTTGAGTAAAAAAATAACCCACAAAAGACTGTCCTGTCCTCGTTGTAGTTATGCAAATAGGAACAGCTCTAAGAAGGAAACTGTAGTGGAAGATTAAGTTCTAATGTGGGAATACATTAAGTGTATATATGTGTGTATACACACACACAGACACACACAAATGCTCTTTGAATCTCAAGAGATTTTGGCAACTGAAACACTTGGTAGAGGAGAGCAGTTTCTTCCAGTTCGGTTGGGTCTGTTATCTACCTTCACTGCAGCCTTTGTCCCGTGGGTGCCATCTCACCCCTAACCATTCTCCCTGCAGTTTGTGCCAGTTGTAGGGGCCCAGAGGTACCTCTGATACGCAGAGAGACACTTTACACACCACAGCATGCTTCTTTCTGCATCACTGCCTACACTTATCTATTTCTCTCTGCATTATTTTGGGTTTGTTATTTTTTCTGATCTGTTTTAAATTCTGAAGTGCCTTGCCTTGTAACCTGCTGATAGAAATGCAACACTATAAAATTACTTATTTGCCTGTATTTTTTATTGATTACTTTTAATTATCTTGTTGTCTGCCCCTTGCCCAGTGGTGAAATGACATGGCTATTATTCAGTAGAGCGAATCCAGCTCATGACATAATCTGTCTAGCTGTGACTCACAGAATTCAATGTGATGTCTTTTTGCATGCCATGTACAGTCCCCTGTCACTGTTTGCTGTGTCCTGAGCTATGGCACAAGGCAAGGGAGCCACATCCTGAACCTTTCCTAGTGACCATCAGCGAAGGAGGTTCGGAGCTGCTGACTACCTGCCTGAGTGCTCATTTATTCCTGGCTCCACAACAGCATGTGAACATCTTGTTCCACTGAAAGAATTTTGCCCGCAAACAGGAAGATTTTAGGAAAACAAATGTTCCCTGACTTGGATATTTTCATTTCAGCTATTTCCGAGATAAGCTCCACAGTATAGCTTAGAAGAACAGCAGGTGAGGTGGGGGTCCTGCTTAGGTTGATTGTAGTTGCCTTGCTTTAGAACATATTTTACTTTTTTAAAAAAAAACCAAGCATCCGTATTTCCTGTCCATGGGTCCAGGACATTCTGATCTGCTGAACAAAACCAGCTGGTAAGAGCAAGGACCTGGGGAGGTACCTAGTGCTGCTGGGTTCCAGCAATTGGGGGAAAATCAACAGGCTCATTTCTCTACACCTGCTTTTCCATTAGCATAATTGAGAATAATGAACTGAACCAACAACCTTAAGGCTGACTAATAACTACAGCTTCTCTGGTGATGAAAAGCATTCCATATCCTATTATTAGCAGATCAATGCAAATAGTTTGCAGACAGTCCACAAAAGCTACCCATTGCAGCAATTTCATTATAGTGTTTAAAGTAAAATTTAAGCAACTCCATTTTCATTATTTAAATTTTATGGCTTTGATTTCATTTCTCGAAACATTCAAAATTGCTACTATTTTTATAAGTTGCTTACTTACAATTACAGAAACCAGAACCTCGTCCTAACCCCCTTGTTTCTTACCTTACATCACTCTCTCTACCCCTAAGATTGCTCCTGTAAAATGTGCATCAGCAGTGTGAGTCTCAGCTTGGGACAAGCAGAAGCAGCAGCTGCTGCTGCCGCTGCCATGCACGCCCCCTCTCAGCGAATTACCCGCCGTGCTGGCTCCCCTCTTCTGAAGCTGGTCAGTCTTAACGGTGAGCTGCTTGGGAGGAGAGAGTTTCTGTAGTTCTTCTGGTTTGCTGTCATGGAAAATTATCTTCCCTTCTGCACATCTGCTGAGCATAAAGCTGCAATATTCAGCAAGAGTGAAGGATGAAAACAGCTGTAATTTCTTTTTGAAATACAGATCAAATCACCTGCCAACTCCAATGAGCTGGCATTGGACCTGGGTGCTTTCTCCACTGAGCAGGTTATTGGAGAAGGTATCTGGCTGGATGGGCAGCTCCTGTGCTTGACCTCACCCCTCCTCAGTCAGCAGACGCAGGAGCTTTGCCTGGGCTCTGTCAGGGGGCTGCACAGGGGCTGCTCCTGTTTTTGCACAAGTGATGCTGCAGATGCTCTGTGTCGGGGTAGCCCAGAGACTGAGAGGGTTTGTCCGGGGCTGGTCAGCCATGTGCCCAGCAGGCTCAGCACTGCACTCAGCTACAGCACTGTGTGAGGTCCTTGTGCTGCAAGAGAGACATTTTATCTCCCTCCAGCTCTGGAAAAGGTGGTGCCTACAGGGCACAGGTGAGGAGAAGTGGGAAGAAGGATTCTCTCTGCGATGCCATCATTATACTCATCCCTCCAAGATTTGCAAGATCTGACCACCCCCTCAGCATTTTACACACAGTTTATGCCAGCCATTCTCCTGGCCTCCACCCTGACTGGGGAGGGGGATGAAGATTGAGTGCAGGATGGTCACCATATGTTTTGTTTATTCTTTATTATTTATTTATTTACGCTGCATTTAATTTTTTTAAATAAACCTGTTCATTTTGGGGGTGATTTTCCTGCCCTTTTTAGTTTCTTAAAATTAATGTAACTAACATGGAAAGTATCTTGTACTAGGAAATTTGCAGAGGCAGATGAAAGCATGTCTCTGGCGCTAGTTACCTGCACTGGACCTGACCCTGACCTGTGGATTGACTTTGTGTCTTGGCCCGGAACCTCCCTCACTGCCCCAGACTTGCTGGATGACCTGGGCTCTTTGCTGATGTCGGCTGCCCTCCCTGGGCTTGTCCTGCTGTGCCCACCCTGTCCAGACACTCCAGGACAGGCTATAGCTAAAGAGGCCCCTTTACTGCCAGTCATGCTGTCACATTGTCCCCACCCCTTGCAGGCAGTTGGCCTTTGCTACTTCTCGCCACTTGCCACATTTCTAACTTAAATCACGTTTTCTCAAAAATACATTCACTGCTGATGCTATATGACTTCTAAGTCTACAGGGATATTTTAATAAGCCACTATGAACTTACAAAAACTAAATGTCATGTTCCTGTGTGCCACTTGTTCCATCTATTTCAGGGTTTCCTGGAATTCCTAATACACCTTTTCTTGCAGTAAGTTCACTGTGAATCCACCCTGATGCTAGGTGAGAGAAGAAGTGTTCTGGGGACATTAGGGCTCTGAATTTGCTGTCAGTATTACTCTCAGCTGTTCAGCTTCAGATCTAACTGGAGCCACAGTTCCTCACTGTGGATGGGGAGAAATTCAACTCAACAGATATTTTCCTTGCCTAGAATACCAGGTTTCTACTAACTGAGGGCACAGGGGACAACTGAAAGGAAAATTGAAAATAAGCATGGTGCAATTAACAGCCAGTTTGTGTTCTCTTAAGTTCATTGTTTTCCTATGCTAAAACCAATTCTAATCCAAGATAAGTTCTGAATTTGTAAGCTGAAGTTGCTCTTGGCTTCTGTTAAGATGAGCATTTGTTTCTCTTGTCCCTCTTGACCTTGTTTTCAAACTTCCTTTCTCATTAACATTTTTTTGACCTGAATGAAAAGCTGTCCATGTACAGATTGTCTTTCCATCTTAATTTCATCTGGCATTGCAGGCTTCTTGTGGAGCTATTCTTACAGGAGCCAGTGTGCACCACAGGCTCCTACCAGCTGTGTGCTCTGGGCAGCAGGGAGAGGGAAGCACTGCAGAAGGCTGACACACTGCCCACAGATTCACCTGCGAGTTGGTTTAACACCTGTGTGTCAGTGTAACTCTGTCTTACCTAGACTTGGTGTCTGGCGCTTCCTGTGGAGCAGCACCCAGGTATTAGGTTATTAAAATCTAACATGAAGCTGTCAGACCAAATGCATCTACTGGTGTGTGGAATCTGCTTCTAAAGCCACATCGGCAATCAGTTTGCACCTGTAAATCAGCCAAGCCAGGTGTTTCCTCAGTGTTTTCAACTTTTTCACAATTCAAAAAGCCTCCATAAGCTGCTGTCTTTGACTTATGAGCAACTCCATCCTGGTGGGTTGGAGGTGGACCCCAGCCCAGGACACGGCCCAGGGGATCTCAGCAGCATCACTGAAGGGCTCTGTCCCTGTGGCAGACAAGTCCCATGTCTGTGGCCACTCAACCCTCTGGCTGGGATTCTGCCTTCTCAGCTAGGCAGCATAAAGCCTTGACTTTCTGTAGGCTGACTGCACTGCAGGTGATGAAACAGGAAAAGTCCACCTCTTGTGGACATTTTTAAGGTTCAGACATAATATATCGAAATGTAAAATGCATTCAAATTAGAGACTAGGTGTAACAGCGTTAGTGGCTTGCCGCAGCTGGAATTCAGTGCTGAGCTAAGAACCCAGTGCAGACCAGCTTTAATTTGGATCAGATGGCATGCCAGAACGTGTGCTCTGAATCTGGAAGGATTTCTGTGGGTATGGCAGGGGGTAGCCAGCACCACAACAGCGGCACAGATCTGAGCAGTCAGCCCAGCTCTGCTCCACGAAACCAAGCACTGAACAGACACCCCATCCCAGTAAAGGAGAGATTGATCTCAGCAGGACGGCCCAGTCAAATAATTGTGTCAATAAGAAGTGAGAGTAAAATATCTTCTCACTTTTCTGAAAACCCCTGGGTTCTCCCAAAGCAGGACCAGCACAGGGTAGTGGGGCTGTGCAGGAAACGAGGACTTGAGCAGCTCCTGGGGAAGGGCCTGCACTCTCCAGCCTCAGAAAGGTGCAGGGAGGCACGTGCTGCCCCTCGGTGTAGAGAGCAACTACTCATAAAAAGCATTGAGTGAAAAATTATTTTGAACCCCCTAACAGTGCTTTGACCCAATTACTGAGCTTGGTTGGACAATACGGCTTTATTGCTCTCTGTAGATTTTCTCAAGAGGCTGAGAACTACCCTGATACCGTGGCAGTAAAAAGACTCATCTGACTAAATTTCATATAGTGCTCCACAAACTGGCCAAGTGCAGAAATATCAAGCCAAGAGCTACAAGTATGTGTGAAATGGGAAAACTCTGCCTACTGTTGCTACCCACAATGCAATAAAGCTCTCCCACTAACAGAGCATAAGACTCTCATGCTTTATTAGCTAATTACAGACAGGAGATTCATTCAGCGCTATTGATAACAGAGAGCTGCCTCCACTTGATACTTGTCAAGAAAATATTGAATCTCCAAAATATTGGAAAGGAATTTCACCACCTCTGCTTGGAATGGGAGAGTTGTGAAGTATCCCAATAGTAAATCAACATCAGAACCTGAACTAAACATTTTCATTTACCTTTTGCATCCTATGCTTGGTGTCTTTAGCTAGTTATAAGGACTTTAGAGAATAATGTCCAGCAAATATTCTCATTTTCTGCCTGTGAAATACCAGAAATATGTTGTGATTTTATTTAATAACTCAAATACTTTTTTATCTTTTGGACTAATGATTATAAGGAAAGTATTGATAAAACAGTAAGCAAACAGTATGTCTGTCAGTCTAGTATGTGGCTACATGTTGGAGAAGAAAGAATAAAAATCACTGAGCTTTCAGCAGAATGGCTTTCTTTCACTTTAACATCTCCTTTCCTTGGTTTGGGATTCCTCCTAGTACAACCAGAGCTGATGCTTGTGGTAGACTCACTGACACTGCCTTCTTGGTCTCAAGCATCCCCTGTATCACCTTTACTCTGCTAAATAATACAGCCCATTGTCTGCAGTTTCCCTTAAGACATTTCAAGGAGTTCTTAGTGTCAGCTGTAATTCTTTCAGTTACTCAATCCAGGATGGGTTCTCACTGTTTTGTAATGCTCTTGAACTCTGTTGCTCCTTGGAAGCAGTTGATAAATTAATGTAAACAATGCCCTTGGGATAATAGATGATACCTCTTTTTTATTTTTTATCTGTAAACAAAATGAGAGCCATTTCCACTGGGAATGCAACTAGCCTGGTAATGGGATCCCAGGCTGTGCTAGCTTCAAAGTCCACATATCTTTATCAAAAGAGGAAATTGTCCTGAATATTAACATAATCTGGGTCTCACACTTGGAAAGAACAGCAGACGGGATAAAACATGGAAATAAAAATATGAGACAAGATGTCTTCTTTTCTTGAGAGCCCAAGTGCTACCAATAGATGGTTGCAAGAAAATAAAGCATGTGCAAAGATACCAGCACTTCTGTGTCAGCTGCTGAGCATTACTCCTCCTCCTCACCTAATTGCTGACAGATTAAAATAGCTTGGATCAGCAGCTGTAGAAGAACTCTCTTGGCAGCTCCTGCTCCAGAGATGAGTTGCTTTTTCCTTGCTAGCCTTTGTCAGGCTGGGAAAGAAAGGGATGCATCTGAAGCGAGATTGGAGAGCTGTAGACCACTGGAAAATGGCATGAGCCTGGTGCTGCTCTGGGTCGTCACTGAGCTCTAGCAGTTCAGGAGAGGCTGGGATTGACAGGTAAGCATGGGAAGGAGAGATACAGTCCTGCCCTTACCTCATCTTCCCAATATTTAGCCTCTTCCCAAACTTTGGGTGACATATGCCCCTTAACAGCAGATATGTAGCTATAGACAAACTGCAGTTGCCTGGGCCACTGTGTTACGTAGCACAGCAATAATTCAATGCCAAGATGAAGGTAGCAGTCCTTTGGATATATCTACATGCCCAGATATTTCTATATTCCTTCAGGATATGTCTGTGCTGCTGCTGAAATCATACCTGTAGTCATAGCTCTGCCTGAAGACAACATATAATCCCTATGGAAAAGATACATCTTCCTTTAACCTAAGCAAAACTATATTAATGCTATTTGCTTTAGTGAATTACTCTGGAGCAGCACAGTTTTGTGTAAGAGCAATTATTTGGGCTGGTAGGCATAAAACATGGGTGGGAGGGTACTGGCTTCCACCAGCATGTCTTAAAGTGCTTTGCAATACTGAGAACAAGACGAGGTACATTTCTCCAGTCTTGTACCATCTGAATAATACATACGAATTTATTTTTTTAATTTTTTTTAGAGTGGAATATGTGTGCTTTTGCAGAGTCTCACACCCAGGATGCTTTGGTATGTGCGGGCATTCTTTCTGTCGTCCTGACAAGAGTCTCACCAATTTGGCTCAGTCTAATCCCTCTCTTCACTCTCACTGCAAAAGAAAATGAGGGGGGCTATACCTGTCACACAAATGTTTATCTAAAATATCTTCTTTCTCTTTTAAGTTTATTCTGCAGCTCAACAATGGGACACCTGGAACTATCATCTGAAATGGATAGGCAGGTTCTTCAAAATAATTCTTCTGTTTTTAGGGTACAGAAATCTCTTCCATGGCAAGGAGGGGAGAATTTGGAGGGATATAGCTGTCAGGATGTTTTTATAGGATGTTTTATCTTTGGCAAAAGTACTTGTGTTATGGTGAATAATGCCATGAAACCTCTCCCCTGCATCCTGTTTCTCAAATGCTGGAGAACCTGATATCTCAGCATGCTCAGTACGGTTTGTACACACCTACTGAAAGCAGATTAGAAAGATTTTTTTATATCTTCCTGAAATATTGCTCTCTCTTTCAGTAAGTTTTTACATGTGTCTTGGATGGAATTTTTAGAGGTTTTCAAGGTTCTTGAGACTGTTAATAATGCTGCTTAGGGCCTCAGGGAATGAACAAGATGGTCTAACAGGTTGTTTCCATCTCTTATTTCTGTGTCTCTTTGATTTAAGGATTTTCTGCATTTATTGGCTGTTGCTTCTCTTGGCCACTTTATACACTGTGTAGTGATTTTAACAATCATAGGGAATGGCAGAGGCTACTTGAAACCCCCCCGTTGCCATAGAAACACAATAGCATCTAGCTGGCTCTGCCCTCGCTCTCCCATACCAGCCCCCATGGGAAGCAGAAATTCAGGCCTTAAAATTGAATCAATTTGATGTTAAGTTTTAGACGCGATTTTCTTTTTGTTGCTTGGTCTCCTGATGGACGTTTTCATGCAGATTTAATTATTTACACTACTTATATTTTATTTAAATTACAGCAACTAATTATTAGCACCAGTAGCACTGTAGATTCCAGAGCCATCATAACTCCTATTGTTTGGGTGCTCTAAAGACTCACAGCGTTTGTGTTTCAGTCAGCTACTGATGCAGCCACAGGGGAAAACTTCCAGCATGACATGAGGGATGTAAAGGCAGAGAGACTGGGAGAGATGTCTGGGGGTGTGTGGGGCTGGTGTGTCCCGTGCTGGGCTGTGTCCCCAGGCAGGCCCTGCCGCAGCACTGCTGCTCCCCTTGCTCTGGATGAGGTTTCTCTGTCTGCAGCCGTGGGCACTTCCCACTCCCCTGCAAACCCTGCCGAGTGCGGGGTGCTGCGGCCTCATACTTGGAGGCATCTCGCTCAAAACTGATTTTCCTCTTTTACTGATGATTTTCAGATTTCTGTACCTTTTATGGGAAAGTGCTGGCTATCCCATGGGCTGCAGCTTGACACGGGCCCCGTATAAGTCCCCTGACACAATTCCATGATCACTTTAGCCTTTAGAACTCTGTTGCCTTCTCCTCTTACTCCTATTTAAGCATGACAATATCTTCAGGTCTCAAGATAGGAAAGCCCCTTTGTAGCACAAGTTCTGGGGTGGGATGTTCCTGTGCTGCTTTCCTCGAGTAGGATGACTTTATCTTTGGGTGCATAGAGAACAATAATTTCAGGTAATCTTTAATAATTTGCAGCTTCCAGGAGTCCCTGTGAACCAGAACTTTTTGCTGTGTTCAGTCAATGTGAGTTGTGAGCTTGGGTTGCTTTACTGTCATTGCACATCCTAATGAGCATGTACTCTGGCACCAAAGGGTAAGGCTGGAGCTGGGATACTTGAAACAGGGTGGAGAGAAACCATACAACTACTGTTTTAAATTGCCATTACTGATTAAAAAGTGATAGCAAAGGTTTTTGCTGAGTGAGCCCTGCATCATGAAGACTGAGCAGAGTCAGGCCCATGGCAGATAGTGTGCTGGAAAAGGCAAGTTACTGGAATCACCTACTTCTCCCATTTGCTTTTCTCCAGCGACTGATGTAACAGAAATTTACATGTTTTTCTTTTGTAAAACAGCAAAAACATTGATGTCCTTGGTGTTGTTAAACTGAGTTTGCCCCTGTAAAATCCTATGCCATTTTGGGGCTTGCAGTTCATTTTCCCACTTGATATTTTAATGTTTCTTGGAGAGCTCCCATAACTTTACTCTTCCCTTCCCTCTCCTGGCTGACACGCTTCTGATCTGTACCAGCCCAAAGGAAAGCCTAGAGAGGAGAAATAGTTTCTGCTCTCTTTCCATAAACTGGTAAACCTCTTCCTAAGCCTTCACAACCCTTTGGAAGCACACAAAGTACATTTCATAATTTCCAGGTACAGTGCATGAAAATTCTGTTAAGTAAACACTATAAAGTAGGTTTTGAGAAAATATTAGTCACCATAATGCAATTCCAAAACCAAAACCACAAAGAGAGTGCCAGTATATTTTGTTTTATTGGTTGTGACTGCAAATACTATGCACACAAAGGAAACCTTTGAAAACCAACCAGCCTATGTTTGTATGCATATTACTCTTACAAGGTAATTTGTCTAGTAATCTCAGTGTTAATATTTTTCATCTGGTACCCACTGCTGATACACCAGACAATTTTCTGTAACACATCTGAAAATTCCCACGTAGAGTGGGAATTTTTCTATTTTGCTTATCTTATTTGTAATTTTTCTAAAAATAAATTTACCTGCTCTTCTTTTCTGCCTTGCTAGTAAATGTAGCGAAGATAATATTTTCATACAGTTTCTTTTAACTTCAAAGTTTTCAAAGTAAATAGAAGCAATGTGCACTCTATTAGAAAAAAAATGCACAAAGTACCTAAATCCTAATTTTTCAGGCCTGCCAGAGCTGCATCTGTTTAAACATGTTACTTATATGCATGTGTACAGTACAGGAAGCTGGACTGCTTTCCAGAATTGCCTGGAGTTGTATCTTTTTTTATTCTTCTCTTTCTCAAAACAATTTTAAATCTACAAAAAAGGTCAGGGGAGGTCATGATTCCTGACCCAAGGCTGAACCGCGCCTGCCTGTACCGCCTGTTTGATGATCCGACCAGGGTCACTGAACTGGGGGTTATTGCTGGCTCCCTGCGTCTATGAGGCACAGCCTATCCCAAACAATTTTTAAATTACCACTGGCATGAGACTGTCAGGAAGGATAGTAGCTGGGAATGTCTAGACGCTGCCGCCAAGACGAGCTCCCCCATAGGGGAGCCACTGTGTGCCGAGGGTCAGCAAGAGGGGCCCGGAGCTGCCCCGGAGCCCCGGGCTGAAAGACAAAACTCCATCACGTGCCCTGCAATTTGCTCCAGGGGCTTAGCCAAAGAATTTCAGATAAGGAAATCTATAGGCATTGCAACTGGGAGAATTTTTAACTGCTTTATTGCTTTCCATAGATTCTAAAGCCAGTTGTCTGCTTTTATGAGCTCTTTAAATCACACATCAGTTTCTCTTGGCTTCAGTCACACTAAAGTGCCTCTGAATTTATACTGGTTCTTCTTGACTTTATTCTTCAGAAATTAGCATTGAGCTATGACTTTAAGGTTGTATCAATGAATTCTCATCCTTCTGAAAAGCTGCAGCACCTTCCAGTGCTGGCCAACGGTCCTTTACGGCGTGTAAGGCACAGACAAGGCCATGAGGGTCTTTAAATTGTGACTTTTTCTGATTCATCTCTCTGCTTAAGCAGAACTGTGAGGGAAAAGAGAGATTCAATACACCTTCTGCTCTTTCCATCTCAGTTCATTGCATTTTTTAGGAAATATCGTTTAGAATGTGCTGGCAAATTATTTAATGATTATATATATCAAAATTTATTAGTATCATCATTCACTCATTAATAAACACCCTGTTATTTACAATAACAACACAGTTATTTTGAACTTTCAGTTCAGGATATTTTTAATGGAGAAGTGCCCTGGTCAGTTAGGTTAGATTGGTGGTGGGCACAGCAGAGCTGGAGGCCAGCTGCACGCTGGGCACCATGTGGGCACCACGGCTGCTGCCCCTGAGCAGGGCCAGGGAGCCAGGGGTGCCTGGGCTGTGGGAGGGGGCACCCCCTGCTTTGCATCCTGACGGCTGAACATTAAAGCACCTCACCAAATCCCACGTATTTCTCTAAAAGCAGCTGAATGGTGATTATTTCCCTAAGAAATAATGTCGTGCTTTTCCTTACATCCCTTGTTAAGGTCCACCATTCTCCAAAGGGGCAGCTTTCCTGCTTTTCCCCTTGGCCACACTATCATGCTCTTTCACAGTATTTTTGGGCTAATCTGAATGTCAGTGGGAAAAGCTTTGCCTAAGCCCACGGTTCTGTTTGTGCAGTGAAAGCTGTGCTGTGTCACAGAGCAGAGCTCCATCTCCCCAGGGCAGGGACAGCACAGGCTGGCACACAGCAGGGACGCTGCCTGGGTCCCTCGGTGTGCACACCTGACCTGTCAGAGAGTGCACTGAGTGAAACATCACTGCTTTCCCTCTCTCTGAGCAGAAAACAGGCTCCTACAGTTCCCTGTCATGCTGGTACTCCAAAGCCAAATTTGCAGCATAAATTAATTTATATTTCAGTTGTTAGCTCATGCGCAATTGAATAACAAAACAAAAAAACTCCAAAGAGATGATGCTATGCTTGCTATATATAAACTCTTCTAAAAGGCAGTGGCATTTGGGAAATGACAGTCCTTACCTTGCTCCCAGAAATCTTTCAATGAAGCTGTTATCACACCTGTGTCTCAGCCTCAGACTGAGGGTTGCAGATGGACTTAGGGAAAGAAAGGAGAGATTCCTTTGCTCATGCACTGCAGCCTGTTAGCCCGTCCAGAGTGGCACTGGGGCACGCTGCTGGGAGGCAGAGCACAGGTGCTGAGCTTGTCATAACCCTCAGAGGTCACAGGCAAACCTCTGCTTTTGAGGCTGCATCTCTGCAGGCAGGGCTGGGATGGGAGTACTCCCGCTGCTCTCTGGCTCTTCCTGCTGCTGCCTGCGCTTGGGGCAGCACCAGCCCAAGGGATCCAGCCTACTCAGCCTGCTGATGGCCTGGCAGAGTTGCCACACTAAGTTTGAGGACAATTTTTACCTCTTCCTTTTGCTAAATTACATTGGAAAATTAATGCACAAAAAGTAATGCACTTCACATTCCCCACATAAGAGGAGCTCCTTCTAAGGACACTTTTCCCCCACCATGTTTCTCCATTAGCTTAGTCCATTTTTTTTTTTTTTTTACTGCCTGCTAGTTGAGTAGGAAAAGGATGCCTTTGTGCCTTCAAATGGGAGTTAATCAAGAACAGTTGAGGCAAGTTATTTTACACTAGCTGCTTTGAGGAGCTGGCCTTCATCTGCTGAGATCTTCAACCCAAGTACGACTACAGGTCAGTGCACTTTGCATTACTTTTTCTTACATCCTGTAGTAATTGTGTAAACCAACAATTTTTCTAAAGTTGGATCTGCCTGTTAATAATCCCATTTTAAACTAAGCCTCTTCCTCCCAAGCTCAAATACAGTTTTGTGGAGCAATAGATCCTGTTTCTGAGGATGCAAGAAAAATCAGTCTCTTCTCCTTAAGGCAAACCTTTGCAAAGAAATTTATTGCTCATCTATAACCTGTCTATTACTGCTTCAGTCTGTTAAGCTTGGGGTGTAAGTGCAAACGGGAACTCTTGCATGGCTGCCTTCCCTGCCCATCCTGGCAGCCCCTCTCTGGTGCCCTCACCTGTGCGGGCCCAGGTGCGTTGGCAGCTCGCTCTGCTCGCCCAGCGCCGTCCCAGCACCCTGAGCTGCACGGGCAAACAAGCGACACCCTGCAGCTGGACAAACTGCCCCAAAGGCTTTAGAGACTGAGGGTGAGCCGCTGGGCATGGGCAGGGCAGGACTGAACCTGGCTGAGGTAGAGGAGAATTCAGTGAGCAGAGAATGAAGTGGGACAAGAACCCAGCCAAGAACAAGGACTCAGCTGTGAGTGATATGAGTTTTGTAATCTGGGGCAGTACTAGTTTTGCTGAACGTGATATCTGCACATGGCATAAAAATGCATTTCTACAGAAGACATCAACATTTGTGAGCAGAAAAGAGGGTCTCTGATTTAAGGCATGTGATAGAGTTTTGGTGCCTGTTTTTTAAGAATGTTTCTATGAATACTCCAACTTGAAAAATGCTGTTGAATGTTAAAATGCAGAAGCTGAATGTCTAATTCCAAAGAGAAAATTTAGAATGAGAAAAAAGGAACCCTATTAGTCACCATGAAACACAAAAGGAAAACACACACAAATAGAGTGCTGTCCAGAAATCAGTCAGTGAAATATCCCAGTATCACTGTATCATTGTGGGTCTCCTTCCTCCTTGCGCTATCTACTAACTGATACACACCTTTCTAGCTCTTACATATTTAAAAATATGTTTTAAAGAAAAATTGGTAGCACTTATCAACTAAAAAAATTGAAACAAATAGTTCAAACCATTTATCTCCCAGTGTACATAGGAGTTAAGAAGCCCAAGAAATAAAATTATTGCTGCTACACTCATGATTTCATGTAATTGATGAAAAGAGGAGGGGGCACAGCCCCCCTCCAGGACCCCCCTGAGCTGTTCTCTGGGCTGGGGAGGCAGCCCAGGAACAGGAGCCACCGTGGTCCTGCTTGACCTGGCCATTTTTATTTACCTACGGCAAACAGCTCAAAACTCCGGAGTAAGGCAAATTATTTGTGGAGCTAATTTAAGATTCACGTTAGCTGTCTTCTTCATTTGCAAAGCACCCTATCCCTGTGCAGTAGGTGATCTATAATGACACTTGTGATGGCCCATCCCAGAGCCCTGCCCTGCCTGGGAAGCAGTGGCATTGCCTTTCTGCCTTTCCTGCTGGCTCTTGCACTCTCTTTTGGTTTTTTTATTTTTTATCTCCTTGGTTCTCCACGCTCTTGTTTATACAGAGGCTTCCTGTGTCTGTGGATGCATGCATAATACACTTGATGGGATGTATGTGTGCATGTTCTCTCTCCTCAGAGGTACTGTCTTGCCCTGATTTGTGTCATCTCCTGGGCAAATATTTCAGGGTTATGTACAGTTTAGAAATTCATTTTGGAAGCTTCAAAATTATTGTAGCAAGTAGGGAAAATATAGCAAGTAGAAAAAAAGAGAATTTCCCTATAGGTTTCTCAGTCACAGGAGCACCATAGTTTTAGTGATGAAATAATAGTCCAGAAGAAGCAGGAAGTTGCAGGTTTAGTCTTAACAGAATTTTTAAGATAAAAGAAAGTCCTTACAAGGAGCCCACAGAATAAAATTATAATATTCAATTGGATAAGAACAATTTTCTTTTAAAATATAAATTTGAAAGGATTTTTACAATTATGTCTTATATTTTGTACATAAAGTCACTTGTGTGCATAACTACAGGGCAAGCCTTTAAATAAAAAAAATATTGGTTTATGTAGTCTGAAAATGTTTACTGAAAAGGATTAAAAAATAAACACACTATGTTTGTGCCAAATTGTTCCAGTCTAAGCCAACTGATTGCACACTGCAGCATTTTATCTATTGTTGTCATGTTTTTCTTCTAATTTTCCAATGTGTTGATTACTCTAAGCTCACAGCAAACCCAAGCTGGATGTGAGCATGTTTATAACATCTCTCTCTACATGTGCTACAAAATAAATAATTTTTTTGACTAATCATATCAACTGCAAACCATTTTCAGAGCAGTGATCATTCAAAAATAAGGTATTTTCATGTAAGCAAGGCACTGTACCTTACAGCACTGACATAGTGTCATTTCACACATTTTTGTGTGAACTTCTGTATTCTGTTTTTGACCTTTTAAAGTATTGCAGTGTATAATTATAGTTATCTTTTATGAAAAAAAACCCTTCAATTAACCAGTTTTCATTCTTGAAATCATTAGAGCAATTTCTGTTTTATACAGATCATTAAGAAAGGCTGACAGTTACGAATCTGCTGCAAATACTCTGTATTGAGCCTGATTTAAGGAACACAAGTTTATTAATCATATGTTTAATGAAAAGAGCCTCTTGGTTCTTCCTGTGCATGGCTCTCAAATCTGTTGGTACTTAGGATGATGAGACGTGGTTCCAAGTATCACACCCATTTCAAAAGAATTTGTGATTACCAACCTCCATAGCAAGCTGCACTAGTTTTTAAGTGTAAATTGTGTGACACACTTTAAAACAAGAAGGTGAAAAGAATCTTGTTAGATCACATGCAGGCTAAATGCTTTGAAATTAGAAAATTCCCCTAAATTCTGAGGGATGGTAAGCATCAGACTCTTGCCCTGTTAACTTCCTCCAAACTTTGATGACAGAGACTGATTTCAGCATCTAACAGGAAAGTAACTCAGTCAAAAAGTCCACAAAACTGGATGTGCAATTTTGATACTGAGTTGTTCAAGGCCAAGAATTCTTTATATAACATGAGGGCAGTAAATCAAGGAATTTTGTCACAGTTCCTTGTCATGCTGATACTCCAAACAGGATCACCCACACTGCCCACTACAGAAAAATGTTTTTTAAAAGACTTATTTCTTTTAATTTTCCATCATTAATAAGCTGTGATTATGGAGTTCTACCTGTAAAACTCATCCTAAATTACACTACATTTATCAGACAACATTTTAATCTAATTTGTGTTTTCTTAATTATGATACAATCCAAACACTTTGAGAAGATCCATGACATTTACAACAAGAAATGATGGAACAAAGTGGGATATTCTTCCCTTTAAAACAGTATTTTTCTCTTTTTACTCATCTGTTTAGGATACATCAAAATGTAATTTGAATTACAGCAGTTTCTGTGGAGGATTACTTCCCATTAGCTAATAAAGAGTAAAACTGCAGCAAATAATATTTTTTAAACCTCTGTCTCTCATCAGTGCTGTAGTTTAGCAGATAAATTGGCATACTGATTGAAGAGTTTTCAGAGCATTCAGCTCCTAAATCTCAGCCCACTAACACATCTAAATAGCATATTTAATTTTAAAAAATAAAATTAATCTCATATATTAATTTTTTGGGGTGGTGAAGCAGCAATAATAATACAGACACAGTTTCAGACCTAAAGAGTATTATAGCTTTGTTTTACATTAGATTTTTGAATCCAAACAAGCATCTATTTTATTTCAGTGTTCAATAAGAATTTAATATTTATTCTTATTGAATCAGATTCTTCAAAGTCTGTAATAAGCCAATTCTTTGTTGGTAATTTTAACATGAGTGAACCCAATTTTTCTGTGTGTAAAGGAGCTTAGGATGAGTAGTTTTGAAGTTAAATAGAAAACCCAGGGAGCAATATTTAGGAAGCAATGTGGCCAAATGCATTTAAAATGCAGAATCTTTGTGACTTTGGTAACCAGCAAATCCTTTTCTACTCTCTGCTTAGCTACAGCAGCTGGTGATTTTTCAGTTTCCAGGTACATATCAGCAGCATAGCCGTTCTTTTGTGACAAAGGAATATAAGTTGCCTTGGAGATTTTTAATTAACTCTTCTCCTGTAGCTCTGCCTGCTTATCATTTCAGCAGTTATTTAGGCTTCATATCAGATTTTGGATATTGTTCTTCAGAAATGTCTTCTTAATCTACACAAATTAGCATTTCAGCAAAACAATGTTTCCATAATGGACCATTCACTACACTTTTTTTAAAGGTGTAGTTAGTATTTACACCCATTAATTCAGCCTTGAGAAACAGATGAATCCTAAAGAGAGGAACATGTGTGGAATCTGCAACTAAAAGAAACTACTCTGCACAAAAGAAGTGATGGTGGTACCTTAATCAGACTAAGATACTCCTTAATTACTTTTTATGATTTGTTCTTACCAATAAATAAAGGTGAATAGACTATTTTTGGATAAATTGGGATTCTTCTGACTAATTTGTTATTTAATTCACTTTTATTCATTTAACAAATAAATTTACCTAGCAAAATGTCCCTAGCTTTCTCACTGCCATTTTAAAATGGCTAGTTGTCTCACCCAAGCGGATGAAGATATATATGTATATTTCTATGTGTGAAAATAAAAGAGAATAAAGTTGGAAGAGGCAGAAAGGTGCTTATGACAATCGCATCCCCCCACATCACAAATTTTTTCTCCATACTGCTTTTTTAAAAACTCTGGAATTTACAGTCATCATTGTTGTTAATGCCATTCAGCTAGCAGCTCAGCTTTAGGGGCTTTTTTGTTTTTTTCAGACGAATTATAAATGTCATAAATGCTTCCAAGAATACAGAATCAGAAGCCTTTTCTACCCTGAAAATGGAGGTAGGAGTTTGAGCAAATATGATTTACAGACACGGGGTTAATGCTATAAGCTAGAGGGAGCTCCTCCACAACGAAATGCAGAGGTTCCGTTTCATTTATCAATGTGCTTCCCCGGCTTTGTCTGCTCGTGAACATAAAAGACACGGTTTTATTGCAGATATTATCTACACCATTCTATGATATGAATGTTATTGTCTAAACTGTTGCTGAGACATAAAACAGCTGAAACCCTCTACCAACACCATATTTATGCCAAACCTTTTGATAAATATACAGGTCTTTTTGTTCACCTTCACTGTCTTTGTCTCCATCTTACCACTCAGCCATTTTTAATGAAAACGCGTCTTCTATAAATCCTGAGCACAGAAATGCACCAAGAGCCAATCTTGTGTCCATAATTGTGCAAGATAATGTCCAGCAGTTGGAATTCTGGGCCAGCCCCAGGCCCGCGGTGTGCAGATAAAAATATCTCCCCAGTTATTTCACAGTGCTCTTTCCAAGGTAATCTACACCACAAATTCATCCCAGTAATAACCTGCTTTATTCCACAACTAGGCCTAAAGAGATATCAGTGAAGGGAAGTTGGAGTGACCTGCTTGGAAAGGACGTAGTCATTATAACTGGAACATTAATAATCTTTAATAATTGCTTCTATGGAGCATCTAAGAGACACAGTGATCTATCCACAGTTCCAATAATTCTCTAGGAATCCTGTTACACCTTCTGGAGCATTGTCTAAAGGACACTATTTGTCCACTATTATTTTTAGATGCCTTTTCAGTGTAAGAATAATTTTTACTTAATTTGCATCCCTGCCTCGCCTTTGTGCACTGAAATTCTGGAGCCTACATTTGGGGTTCTTCTTTCTTACCTCTTGGTCCTCTATCTCAGCAGATTATATTGCACTGGTCATAGAGATAATAAGAAAGCAACTAATATCTTCTTATTGATTTTTGTTAATAAAATGCCACTTCAAAGAGAAAGCAACAGCTGAAACCATGAAGGCTGAGTCATGACTGTGTTAATGAACTTTATTTTTGTCTATATTTGGTGTCTAATTCATGGTGAATCTTTTATTAAGTAAATGTGTCCTCTTTCCTGTTTGTAGAATACCCACAAGCAAAATTATGACCTTATTCCACTTTCTAGAAACAATATTATTGTTTTCTTCTATCAACTTTAAAAACTTTCAAACATAATTGACAACCCAAAAACTTTAAATGTAATTGATCAAGTCTCCTTCAGCACAATTGGCTGCATCTGTAGGGCACGGTGTTCTCAGAGCAGAGAATGGGTACCAGCTTTCCAAGCAACCTTACTGCTAATGTTCTCCCAGCATAAATTTAAAATGGGATTTCCAAATATGCTGCGAAGAATACTTCAACATTTGTTGTGTAACAGCATTGCTGAGCATGAAACCTCGTAGGCTGGACCTCACTTGCAGGAAAAGGCCAGAACAGGGCTTAGAACTGGGTCTGGGGTTGGTCATCCGAGACTCAAGAGGAGGATTTGACCCTTTGTTTCCACCCAGACTGAGAGCCTTGCATTCCCACAGCTCATGAGCTAGCTAGAAACAAAGCACCCACATCCTTAAACCACCTGCAGAGATTAATCTTACATATGATGCATTTTGTACATTTAATGCTTCTTTTCTAACTTCTGAAGAGTTATTTTTTGAATGAGACAAACAGAATGTCTTTTTCTCCCATATTTATGGGAGACATGGACTTATTTCTGCTACTTTTATAAGTTATGGCACATTTACTGAGTTATTCATCTATTTGTGCAGTATTTTTAAGTCCCCGTGCTTTAAAAGAGAAGTCTGAATGTTCTGGGCTTTCCAGGATGCTGAGAGGGGCAGTTTTGCTTCTGGTCCAGGGGAGGGAATAGAAGTTTTAGTGGATATGTTTGCAATTTAGGACTCATTTTTAGGGCTGTCTGCACACAGGACAGACCTCACCTCATGGGGCTTTAGGGGAAGGCTGCTGTCTGCTTCATCAGTCTCTGGAGTGGACCCTGGGCGAACGGCAGATCAGCCTCAGTAAGTGCCAGAAATGTTTATCACTGAGAACTCTACCTGCAGAACTGGCATTCACTTACAGGTCAGGATGTTTTTTTCCAGCAAAATGCCTGAATTTACTTCTTGAAGGATTTTAATTTCTGTAACACAAAACATAAAATACTTCATAATCTCAAAACTTAATAATCTGTAAATATCCTCAGACATCACAAAAGAAAAAGGATCTCTTTTGAAAAAGACCTTTTCTCTTTCCCTTTCTCAACCTGGAATAAACTTTTCAATGCAGATGTTCTAAGAAAAATATGCTTTGGTCAGAAGTGGTGAAACAAAACTGGTGCTTTCCTGACAAGTCTGGGCTGCCAGCAGAAATGTTTACCAACATCTGTCTTTAGACCATGCAATCATTCTGTATTTCCTTAAAAATAGAATAAAAAGGCAGAATGTGATTTCTCATTTCCGAGCCTCTGGTACCACTAAAGCTTTTTATCTGAGAAGTTCTCTCTTGAAAAGTTTTTAGGTTTTTTTTTTGCTTAATTTGCTATTTTATATTAAATAATGCAACATTAACAAGTTCTTAGTAGTCTTACAAATATGCAAGCAGCAATTCTTGGACTTGCTCCAAAGCCCAGCTGCCAGCCATCACCCCTGTGTCACAGCAGCGAGGGGCTGGGGGAGTGACATGGTCAGAAAGGATTTCCAAATGGTAATTTTACAGGCAGCTGTTTGTCAACCCTCAGTTTGCTGAGAAGTCCTGCTCAACATCTTTCTGAAGAAGTTAAGCAGTGTTTGCTTCTTTGCCATATGGGATCGCCCTCAGCCACGAGCAGGGGATGCAGCCCCAGCGCAGGTTCTGCTGCACCACACTGCACAGGTTGCCATAGTGACAGACAGGACAGACTTCACTTCAGAAATGTTGCTTTATTGAGCTAAAGTGTATTTTGAAGCAGGATCACATTTCAAGTCACTCCCTCTGTTTCATATAGGAACAAGCAGAATTATTGGCTTCTAGAAATAAGAATTAGTTTGAACCTGCCCATTCCCCAGCAGACCCTCAGAGGTCCATCGTGATGTGCTGCAGGTGCTTTCCATTCCTTCTGGGAAAAAGAAGCCTGAACACCCTTCCTCTCTCTCTCACTGTATGCACAAACACACTTTGCCTCTCTGCTGCCTTCAGAACGGCCCCTGCTTCCAAACGGGCCCACAAATACCATGCCACTCTGATGTGGCATGCCTTTTATTAACAAAGAGTATCTTACTTTGGATTCCATAAATTTTGTTCACATTAATGCAGAAGAGACATCAGGTGATATTTCTGAAGGATTCCTGATTGTGTTATGTCCTGACAAATGAACCAAATAAAGGGCATTGTGCAAGAACAGCACTGCCTGGCCAGCCTGAGCTGAGATGTCTCAGATCTGAGATGGGCTTCCCCATGGGACCACCAGCCCATGGAGATTCAAGGTGCAAAAATCATCAGCCATCCTCCCCCAGCAGTGCCAGCTCCATCCCACAGCTGGGGCAGGCCCAGGGCTACCAGCATCCCACTTCACCATGGATTAAACCATCCTCACCATTTTCCATAACAAATAGGATGAGGGGCGCTGGTGAGGAGAGGAGCTTGGGCCCAGCTTCAAAAGAGGTGAGTTGGTGGTTTGCAGGAGGAATGTTCAGCCCTGAGAGCCACAGGCTCTCCTTCCCACAAACAGGGGTCACTGGAACCTTTATAGGTGCACGGCTGGCACCAGGGCAGTGCCAACTGCATTCTTAACATAGGCGCAATGCAGGACACAAAGATATTGCTGCTTTTTGGAATGGAGTTTTGATCTATGCCTTGGATTTTATAGCTTGTTCTTTTACATCCTTTCCATTTCTGTAACTTATACACAGGAATTATATATTTTCTGCAGTAGATAGCTACAAAAGACAGAGATTTGATTCAAATCCTGTGCTCTTGTGCATCTACTTATAGTTGTGCTCACACCATATACTAACAGTATAGTCACAAAGTAAAATGTTGATTTCAAACCTGTCCAGCACACTCCTTCCAAAACACACAGCCCGAGTCAGATTTCTTCATAAGAGAATAAGCAACCTACTGTTCCACCAGCTCCCTCCTTCCTGGCCCTTTGTTTTCTGGGCTGAGAACAATTAGGAAGATTACACTTATTTTACTTCTTGCTCATTCTTTGTCTTTCTGCCTAAGCAGACATGACTGTATTTCCAATTATTTTGCACAGATTTCAACTACCAAGACAAGTAACAAGCACTGGCATTGGATGAATTCTTGTCTTGAATAATTTTATTTTATTGTCCATCTGTCAACAGCTGAACAAAGAAATGGATTAAAGTCTAATGCTCCAGGTTTGTTATGATGCTAAAAACCAGCAGGAATAATTAATATGGGGAAAACATCCCTATTTTCTCATCTGGAAAAAACTGAATCTCTCTTCTATTGAAACTTCAAAAATAAGAGTCGACCCCTGGCACGGAGAACTGAAGACATCAGCTTCAGTTTGCCACAGGAATAGTGGTCGCAATGGGATGTGCCTACAGGTGGAAAACTTGGGGTCCTGTGAAGGGGATCCATGATGTGAACCATTCTGTGGATGAGGAGGACACAGAACCAATGGCAGAGTCTGCCGCAGCTCACAGCAAAGCCTGTGGAGGAAAATCCGTGTCAGGAGCTACAGCACTGGCCTGCCACAGAGCGCAAGGGCTCGGCATCAGGAGAGGTGAGCCCAGCTGAGGCTCTGGCTACTGAGCTGGATTCAAACTGTGTTCTGCCTTCTCCCAGGTGCAGGAAACGGGCTAAGAGGAGGCAAAATGTGACAGACTTTACGTCTGGCTCTTTTGTACACCCTCATGCAAACACTGTCTTTTTCTTTCTTATATTGCTGCATGAAACCACACACTTGTGGTTTGCTTTGTAATTAGCTTTGGCGCTGAGAGAAGACAAGAGAAGTTCTTGTTAGATGGATTAAAGGGATCTGTGCTCGACACCACTTGAGTGACAAGAACCATGTCAGACCAGTCTGCTGTCAAGTGAGTAACAGTGACAGTGCAGTCTGAGCGAGACGAGCTCTCCCGCTCCCCGAGTGGCGAGAGGCAGGCACCAACTCGCCCTGCCAGAGAGCAGCCACAGGTGACTGGGTCAGGACAGCCGGGACACAGATGGAAACACCGCCACAGCGATTCCTCCCTGACTTAGCCCAGGCTCTCCTGCCGAGACTTGTGTCTCCCCACCAGGGGAACCAGAAAATGCCTCCAGGTCAAGGAGTGGGAAGGGGAGGAGCCTGGAGCCGGCTCTGCACAAGTATTTCCTAGGTTGCAGCCAGCATTTTTTAATGGTGTTTGCTTGCAATGTGCAGTAACAATGACTCTTGTTGAGTAAAAGAGGATGGAAAGTAAAACAGAACTCTCTGTGCCTGTGTCAGTGTGGCTGAAATCCAGCCTTCAAGTCAGGAGAGGGAGGGAGAGATTCCCGTTTTGTTCCCGTGCCCAGGAGCTCTGCTGGCATCAAACATCAGTGCAGTGGGCCCAGGGTGCTGTGCAGGGACTTGTGCTGCCCAGTCTCTCCCCTGGCTGGACTGCTCAGTGCTGCTCTGCTGCTCATTGCATCAGGATCATTCTCAGCTTCACAGGCTCCAACATCATGCCAGAAATATCATAAATATTCAAGATTCAAACGCTTCAGGAGCTGTAGAAGTAAGCTAGTATGGAGTGAATTCTCCAAATGTGAATTTGTAGAATAAGTCCATGCTGGAAAAAGAACCGTTCCTCCCCTCTGAAACTCTGCCTTAGTTCTGATTTCTGACATTCTGAAACCCACAAACAAATCAAATGTGCCTTTTCTGCCTCTAACCTGTATAAACACATAGTTTAATGCAAATTTTGCCAAGCATGACTATCAGTACCTTGAAATTTTATGACAGAAAACAGCCCATGAGACCATGAGCTTTGTTTAACTGTTTCCAAGGGATTGGAAAAGGGACACTGCAGGTCTCATCTAGCCACCTGAACTTGCTCGTGAAAAGCAGATGCTCAGAGCAGAGTGTCCTTTCCCTTGTGGGAACGGTGCCCGGCCTTCTCTGTGGCTCAGGAAGGGTGCTCAGCTCTGCAGGGCGGTCCCTTGCCCTCTCCTCGGGCACCCTGTCCTTGCAGGCAGGTCCCTTGCCCTCTCTGTGCACCCTGTCCTTGCAGGCAGGTCCCTTGCCCTCTCCTTGTGCACCCTGTCCTTGCAGGCAGGTCCCTTGCCCTCTCTGTGCACCCTGTCCTTGCAGGCAGGTCCCTTGCCCTCTCCTCAGGCACCCTGTCATTGCAGGCAGGTCCCTTTTCCTCTCTGTGCACCCTGTCATTGCAGGCAGGTCCCTTGCCCTCTCCTCGGGCACCCTGTCATTGCAGGCAGGTCCCTTTTCCTCTCTGTGCACCCTGTCATTGCAGGCAGGTCCCTTGCCCTCTCCTCGGGCACCCTGTCCTTGCAGGCAGGTCCCTTTTCCTCTCTGTGCACCCTGTCCTTGCAGGCAGGTCCCTTGCCCTCTCCTCGGCACCCTGTCATGGCAAACACGCACCTGTAGCTGTCAGAGCATCAGCAGTGCTTCAGCTGTAGATGTGTTGGGACTGCTCTGACTATGTGGACCAACATCACCTGATTGATACCTGATGTTCTGCAGATCTTTGTGATCTTTACCTATCGTGAATCATCTTATATCAGGACTGCCAGCATACCAGGCAGATATAATAATGCTGGCATCAGTATAACTGCAGCTTAGAGGGCTTCATGTGTGGCTGAGAGATGTGTGGCCAGCTGTGGTGGAACTGCCATGAAATGTGTGAAGAGTAACAGGGCAGGAAGGACAAAATGATCCAAATGCTTTAAAGAAGAATGAACAATTCTGTAATAATGATGCAGGAGATGAGGAAATAAATAATTTTGTGATGATCAGAAAAATAATGGCATGAAAATAACTAGTGAGGTGACAACAAAACCGGTAATGAGCAGAGTGCAAGGCTCAGCATTGCAGCTATTGGATCAATGGCAAGTGTTGAATTTGAGAATTGTATGCAATGCTGTCAGGGCACATATAAACCATAAAATCTACTGATTTTAATCTAAGTGTTTGATTACAAAATGACAACTGTTTTAGTTTGTTGTTGTTTTTTGGGGTTTTTTTTGTTTTATTCCTTAGTCTATGACTCCCAAATGTGGACAAGTTAGGACAAGAACATCAGAGGAAACAGAAATCATTAATCAACAATACCTCCAAGCTATTATGCTTATAATTGCCAAGACAAAGATTATGAGTAATGATTTTCTGCAATACATTTTCACAAATTGTTTGTAAAAAAGTGCTTTGAAAATATCAGCTTTTCTGGACAGCATCTTTTTACCTGGCTAAAAGGAATTAATACCAAATTATATTTTAATGGAGAGATAAAAATACATAAAAAGGGCAGAAGATCTAGGAAGAGCTTTTCTATCATCACTAGGAGCTCAACAGCAGCAAGAAGGCCTTATGGCGCATTGAGAATTACTGTGATAATTTGGTTAGCAAGCAGAAAAGTGCTTCTGCAGAGACTTGCTGTCTTCTAAAGTAGCGTAAAAATAAAAATCAGACTTTTCTATCTGTCCTGCCTCTCACAGAAGCCTTGGAAAAACTGAAATTCATGATGGACAACAGTGACTAGAACTAGTTATTTTCCTCAAATTTCTGGTGCAATGAGTTGTCTCCAATTAAAGAACATCTCTCAGCTTTTTGGACCAGGAACTTTAACTGACCGCATGCAGGCATCTGATATTTCCCTGTAGCCTAGGGTATCTGCAATATGATGGTTGAACATTCAATGCTTTGCATACATCCTGCTCTGTTACCTCCTTTTTATAGTCTGAAAATACAACTTCTTATTAAAAGTTTTCACACCAGGAATTTTTTCATTGCATTTGAGATGAACAAACACCTCAAGAGAAATAGTATCAGCAGGAAAGGTCACAGTGGTTGCTCTGTAAAACATTTTAAAAAGGTCTTAAAAACAATATTGGGGTAGGTCTGACAAAGTTTTCAAAAGTCAAATAACTGGGAAATTGTCAGTCCACTTCAATTAAATGATCTTACATTTGTACTGTCAGGTGCAATAACGCTCAGTTATTAGTCTCTGTGAATTTTAAAGCCTGCATTTTAACTCCCAAAGCAAAGCACTAGGAAGGGAAGATGAGAGCCAAGGCGCTGCGTGTGGGTGCAGCCTTTCCTCCTGACTGCCCAGGAGCAGGGTGGGCAGCACCGACCCCTGGCTGAGCCCCAGCCCCAAGGGGCTGCCGTGGCTGGGGGCCAGCAAGGGGATCCTGCTGCTCTCCTCAGCCTGCTGAGGCACACCTGGAGTGCTGTGCCCAGTTCTGGGCTCCTCGGTACGAGGGAAACAGGGAGCTCCCAGAGCAGAGACAGCGCAGGGCCACAGGTTTGGTTAGGGACAGAAGTGTCTCTCTTATTGAGGAATGGCTGAGGGAGTTGGCCTGTTCAGCCTTGAGAAGAAATGACTGAGAGGGAACTCATCAATGTCTGAAAGGAGGATGCCAAAAAGATGGATTCAGGCTCTTCTTGGTGGTGCTGAGCAGTGACAGGAGGCAATGGACAGAAACTGATGCACAGGAAGTTCCACCTGAACACGAGAAAGAACTTCTCTCCTACAGGGGTGACTGAACACTGGAACAGAGCTCAGAGGGGTTATGGGGTCTCCTTCTCTGGAGATATTCCAGAACCATCTGGACACGATCCTGTACCAAGCGCTCCAGGATGGCACGGGCTGAGCAGGGAGGCTGGAGCAGGTGACCTGATGTGGTCCCTTGTGCGACTCTGTGATTCTCAGGCAGTGTGCAGCACCCAGGGCTGTGCCCTTGGGGAGCAGCTGGGGTCCCTCCCCAGGAAAGCCCCTTGCCAGTCACACCCAACGTCTCCTTTTCACATGTTCCCCTCTAGGAGATTCCACTTCCTCATTCTGTACTGCAGTCACAGACCCCATGTTCTTATCTTGACATTAAAGAAATAGATTTAATTGTCAGTCCTCTTAAACAAGCGTTTAATTCCATTCTGTGGGGACTAAAGACAGTCTTAAATAATTGAGCGGCCAAGAGATTGGTTATTTCTGTTTTCATTGCCCATATTGATTTAAGCGCAGTTAATCCTTTCAAATACCCATGTCACACTGGGCCTGATGGCTCTCTTTAGGGCAATATTGTTCCTCTGGCTAGATTATTTGACATCAAGCATTGTAATGTCACAATAAATCCTTCATGTAGGCTCCTCTTTTCAGAGAAGTAGCAGATGGGGACTTCAGCTCTTACATTAAGCTCTTGGTTTTACTAGTCAGAAGTTGGGCTTGTGAATAATTTTCATTAAATTTTCTTTTGTGCTTCATAAAAACTACCTCTTCAGCAGTGACATTAAATAATCAGAAGCCCAATTAAACAGGCATGTTGACATAAAACAAACCAAGGTGTCCCCCTCACTGCAAATTAAACATAGCTGTGTGTAAAATAATCTCATTTGGAGTATTCTCCAATACAGAACTTGTGGAATAGATTTTACAAACAAAAGTGGGGATGGCTGAAGCCAAGATCCAGCAGACATGTTTTACAAGTCATTGCAGGGTTTCTTACTTCTGGTTAAGTCCTAAATTTGTCTGTCTACCTTGAGCTTCATCCAATTAGTTGAATGGTTCTCCACTTGCTGTTCATCAATGCATCCAAGTGAACACAATAAATATGTATTCTCCTTACCTGTGGTCACACAGGTTGCTGGTGCACTCTGAAAGGTGTTCTTGGACTATCAACCTTCCGAATAAAAGTATTATCTGCTTCTGCAGCAGGAGCAATCTTCGTGGCGTGTGAATTAAATGATGTTAAAATCTGTTCCTTGTGGACTCCCTGTCTGTCAGGGCTGCCCTTCCTCCTAAGCAGAAAGATGATGTCCAAGAACAAGAGGGTACTAGAAAACCAGGCAGATAAGTGAGTTCTGCAAACCCAAAGAGGTGTGTGTTTTAGGCTCTGGTTTTCTGGACAAGGATACAGATACTCCTTGTGCTTGTGGGTTGTTCCAAAGCAGCTTCACTTCCATTCACTCAGCAGATTCTATAAAGAGCTTATGGCTGTTACCTGTCTGCTTGGGGTATTTACAGCATAGCAGCACACTTGTTTTTACTATTGATTGCCATTCTTCTGTTCTCTTGCCACAGACCTGCCCTAAACTCATTCTGGGTGGCCTCAACTGCTTTGGGATCAGCAGCAAGGCACAGATAAGTGCATGGATCACTTCTGCTGTCCATTTGGTCACTTTTTCCAGTTAATTTTAGGTACATGTTACTGTCAAATCTCATCCTGATTGAGTAAGAGTTTACATATTTGATGCATTTTTAAATGACATTTTAAAGAAGTTTTCTTAAGATCATAATGGAGACAGTCTGTCAAGAATGCAGCTCAGAGCAGCGTGAGAGCATTCCAACGGCATTACCGGCTCAAGAGCCACACACCCAACGTGGCTCTGCCTCGTTATGCCCAGAGGTGTAAGAATAGCTGTGAACAGCTAATAAGAATCAATGCTATTGGAGACATCTGGTTCAGTTTTCATTTTTCAGTGTTATTAGTGCTTATTGGTACAAGGCTCAGGAATGCAGCCAATCCCTTTGAAGTGGAGTGTATTGTAAGGCTGGAGGCATTGTGAGCCTTGTTGATGACCCTGTGTGTAACCTTTCATTTAAACATCCGTAATGCACGGAATGAGAAAGGCCTCCTTAAAAAAGACTGGTATACTGGAAATCTTGTTGCTGACATTTTAGTATTCATTTTGAATTTTATAATCTCCAACAAAAACCAAATTCTTTAATCTTTCGAGATTCTTTAATTTTTTTTAAATCTTTTACTTTGGTCATGTGAAGATATCACTGTTCTTTTAGTTATTAATCGGTAATAAAGGTCCTTAATCTGTGCGCAATACAAGCAACCAGGGAAGTTACAGCTCTTTGACCTCAACCTAGAAAATAGCACAGAGACCAAGCAGAGCTGAAGTCAGCTGCTACCTGTGTCTTGTTCCCTTCAAAATCTCACCACGTGCATCTACAGCAGCCTGGAACAGGAGCACAATTTGACTTGTGAATAAATTGATCTGCATAAACCCTGAAGTCTAGAGTGAGGTTTTCAGAGGCGTTTTGTGGAGCACAGGGAGGTCAGCACAGCCTTAGGAAGCTCCTGTCACAGGTCAGGCTCAGAACAGCAGCGTGGTGAGGTTGGAGGGTTCTGTGTGTGCCACGCTCTCCGGAGAGTACAGAGACTGCCACAAATGCAGCAGTGGCCTGCAGAAAGCTGGGGGATCGTTTGTGTGACAACCATCGCTACTCTGAAGACAGTGCTAGTGTACTTTGATCTGTACACAGGAAAACTCTTTTGAGCTCCCTTGGACAGTCTGATTAAATCAGCTCCTGCCACCTGTGAAAGGCACTTTTGTCAAGACACAGAGAAGCTCCCCCAGCTGCTGAGTACTGAATGGTAGCTGGCTGCTGCTCGTTCATGGAGGACAGCACAAAGCTTTGCAAATCCTCTGCACAGATGTGGCAAATCTATCCGTGTTTGCCTTACCATGGATGATGCAAGTGCTCCCCCCCGGTTGCCTTGAGGGGAAGCAAGCTGCAGCGTCTGCTCTCTTTTTCCAACTGGTGTATTGGTATGAAGCTGGTGCTCAAGCAGCAAGACGTAACTCCAGTACTTAGCATGTGTTAGTAAAAGACACCTGGTGCTCTCTGACTTCAGCACGGACAAGAAGAGGCAGATGAACAGAAGTGGAACCAACCATACAGCATGGAACAAAGCAGTACGGTGGGTGAGTGGTGGCAGAGGAACACCCCCCAGTGTTCTCTGCTTCTCATGAGCAGTGGGGAGTTTTCAGCTTGGATTTTTCAACTATTAGTTTGAAGACTGCACTCATTAACTTGTGGGTTTTTTATCGAGTCATTTAATACCATTACTTACTTGTACTTAAATGGAAATAGTCACAAATATTAGCAAGAATCAAAATATTTTTAAAAATAGGCCAATAGAGAGATGAAAAAACCGGCAGAAATTGATTGGCTCAAAAGGTAAGATGTTATAGCAGACTTATAAGTGGGAGAGGAGTTACTCAGGATCATAAATGGAATGATTCTATCATTCTATCATTCTATCAAGAATGAGTAATGGCAGTGAGATCTGCAGGGCTGTGAGAAAGTTTCATGAGCGAAGAGTCAAGTATATGACTAAGGACATTTAAATCTACTAGAACAAGGTAGAGCAGAAAATGTCTTCTGAATAAAGTACTTTAGTCCTTTGGGGTGAGATACAGGATGCTACAGAGCCAGCAAGCTCTGTCTATTTGGAGTGGCCACCAACATTGCTGCTGGGACATAGCTTGGCATCGTGCGAAGAGGACAGAAAGTGTGGCAGTGATCATTCTGAATGGTGTGGACACAACAGGATGTAGATTTAGTTACAGATGTACACCAGCACAGAAAGTATATCTTTTCTGCAGCAGAAATATACACTTGGTCAAAGATTGTCCCTTTCAATTCCTGTTTGCAGGAACCCTGAGTAGCAACTGAAGCAAGAAATCAAGTAAAGCTACCAAGAGAATTTTTGTTTCCCATGGAAAGAGTGATCAATGATGTTTTTAAAAAATTCTAGACACTTCAGAATTGTTGTTTCCCAGTACAGGTAGCAAGGATATGTTTTAAACCAGGAAAACTCCTTAACTGTTAATCTATGTAAGAATGAACTAATATGTTCTTCACCTGATGAGAAAGAAACAAGGTGGCACATTGGGGCAGTGTGCAAAAATATAGAACAAAGAAAACTAGCCCACCATGACAGTGGAAATAAGAAAACTGCACATTCCTCTGCCTGGGGCTTCTTCGCACCTCAGTATCCTTAATTATGTTCCAGGGTATTTTGGCATTCCTTCTATTTGCATTTAGATCTTTCATCAGGAAGTTAATGTTCTCAGAGCAAGTAAAATCTCAAACCCCATAAATCCTAATGTTTAATACGTTAACGATATAGAGATAAGTATTTAATTTTGCTTTATGCATGACAGAGAAGCCAATGACAAATAGCACTGAGTAATATTTATGAGTTCCATGCCTGAAGGAATAATAAGCACCTTAAATTATTGTAAATTCCAACAAGGCACATACATTGAAGGCTTTATAAAACTTTATACTTTATGCATGTTAACTACCACATTGTTCTGCCTACCATAGTTCAGCTTTTGGTGTTTCCAGCTGCTGTTATTACAAAGCAGCATCTTCCCATGCTGAAAACATCTTTCTAATGAATGTATCTAACTATCCTTATTGATACTGGCCTCCAGGTTCCAGCTGTGTCCTGAGAAGTGCCATGAAAAGGGCAATAACAAAATTTAATGCAGTGCTCAGCAAGTAGCATATACTAAATGTCTATCATGGCTAGAACAAAATAGGGTTCATCTTTCCTTCTTCTCTTTCATTATTTGAATAGTACCTTTACATGCCAGCTTTGCTGACCAGCATTTCCTGGGCTTACTGAAGGGAAACTGGAGAAAGGAACCTCACACACCCAGGGGCACAGCAGCAATTTCTACATTAATCTTACACCAGCTCAACAATGAAGAATGGAAAGCTGTGGGAACAGAAGATGGACTTTAGCAAAGGAAACCTACAGGAAGCCACTTCATTTCTTGGATTTTCAAGTGCACCTTACAACTGGACTCGGAAGAAGTCACAAGTGTACATGGAGGTATCAATTCCTCTGGCTGAGTTTGGGTCTGATAATGGTGGCAAAAATGAAGATGCCTTGGTAGGTAAGGGAATATTTACAGACATTTGTGCGAGAAGACATTTGTGGCAGCCTGGTGTAAAATGATGCAGTTGCCAATTCTCATCATCACCCCTAACTATACGCTGCAAGACTTCAAAGATAGCAGGCATGCGGGCAGATGCCCACAGCAGCTCAGCGCCAGAGGAGCGTGCTGAGAACAATCCACAGCAGTGGCTCAGTCAAGCCGACAATTTGCTCTACCTTCAGACGTGTAACTCACCAGGTGTGGGTCACTGGGGCGCTTGCAAGGGGCCCAGGCCGCTCAGATTCCCTGCCCTTGGGGAGAGTCGCTGAAACACGTCCTTCTCCTTTGAAGAGCCACGGGTGGGAGCTGCGGGCTGCGCTGCTCAGGGTCCAGAGACACCTCAGAGAATGCCAAGTCTCCTGGTGTTTTCTGAGGCTGAGCACGGGACTCCCTGGCAGGGTCTGGGAACACAGGGGTTGATATCAGGGCAATAAAAGGGCAATAAATCCACTTTTAGGGCCCTTCTCTACCACAGTGGAAGATCAGCTTCATGGCTTGGACAGTTTTTGCTAGCATTCATATAGGAAAAATTAATAACAAAACATAAACCATTTGGTTTGCTGAAAGTGTTGCAATGAGATTTTTGAAAATGTATTTCAGAACTTTGCTTCACATGGATATGGGGCACTCTTGACTTTCTGCACTGTTTTACCAGGATGTTGTGAGGACCCTACCCCCTCCAGCCTCTGCTAGAATGACCGAGTCTCCTGAACGAGGAGGAGGGGCAGGCTGGTGACCAAGCAAGGCTCAAATCCTCTGAGTACTTCTCTACTCCTCAAATTAGCAAAGGCATTTCTCTGCAAGGAGAATTTTCCTGCACTTCCAAACAAGTATTGCAAGAGATTATTTAAAACATAGCTATCAATGCCCTCTAGCACTAAGCCTGATAAAGTTTCTCTTGTGTCTTGGAGGACCACTTGCTTTCAGAATGTGCTTGCTTTCAGGAAGATGGCAAAGCACAGGCCCTGCCAGGAGATCCATGTCAATGTGTGAGGTACCTCTGCAGTAAAAATGACAGCCAGAAATTGGTAGCCGGTGCTTATAATTTAGACCCCAGAAGCTAAGATTGACATTTGCTGGCAGCAGGTTTGTTGTGGTTAAATATCTTTTTTCTTTAGCCCATGAAAAATACTCACACAAGAATTACTTGATCCACAGCAGAAGAATAGGATTAGCATCAGGAAGAGGTGTCTGGTGGCAGCCTCAATAGTCCGAGCTTCCCTCCCTGAATGGGATTCATTCTTCCCCAGCCGAGCCGGTGGGAAGTCCTTGCTCCTACAGGAAAGTGCACGGAGGGCTGCTGCAGTGTTGTTTTTTGCTCTCATGTTATGCCCTTTTCCAGGGGTCAAGAGTTCTTCCATAACACTCACTCCAAGCTAGAGGTCTCAGCATAAGGAGCCTACTTGGCATGTCCTCTCAGAAAGGATTTTATACATGGGGTGATGGAGCCCTCATGAAATGCTTGTCAGCCCGGCACTGTTTGCTTATTCCAGGTTCACTGGAAGGAGACCTCACTTCACTCTTCAGCCTGGCCTGGCAGTGTTTTTCATACATTTTCTCCAGCACAGCCGTATCTCAGCGAGATCTCTGTGCCACAGCCTCCTCCAGGCTGACAGTCTGGCACAGGCACACAAAGCTGACTGAGCCATTCACAAAACCAAGGTGCTGCCCATTATTTGGGCATGCTGGAGTGGACAACTGCTGGGAGATCTCGAGTGCCAGACAATGAACGAATCCTCTGCGGTTAATTGTCATCCCTGCCAATGAGAGGAGCTTCGTCGCTCTCGCAATCAAGGACAAAAGTCTTTTCTTCAGCCCTTTATTGCCTGTCACAAAGCTGGTTGGTGCAGCTGGGATCAGGCCCACAGCTGATCCTTCTCTCCCCCGCCCTGGGCCATTCCTGCCAGCTCAGCTGGGGTCACCCGGACAATGGGGACGCTGCGTCTGCTGTGTCACACCACGTTGGGTGTAGAGCCCCGACAGCCCGAGAATATGTGTGTAGTCTCCCCCTTGATAGCTCTTTGTTTGCTTTGCTTTATTGTAAGGTAAAATGGAAGAAGGGAAAATGCTCCTGCCCAGAAATACAGATGCATTGTGACATAAAAGGGATGAGAAAGGCACATTTCAGCTGTGAGCCTCACATCCCACCTCAGCACAGGGGTGTGTAGCAGGAGGCTGTCACAGCAGTCGTGCTGCCTCACTGCAAGGTTCTGCAGATGGGACCCTCCCCACAAAGCAAAGCCTGTTTCATGTGCAGGTAACAGGCTGCCTACTGTAAGGTGTCAGGATAATTTGGCAGTTCCTCTGGCAGATCACTCTCCATGCAGGAGTGAACAGGCAAGTCTGACTAACCTGCAAGCAGACAAGCCATCAGAAAATAGTGATTAGAAAGTAGTGCTGCTCTCTGTTTTCCCGTGCTGGAACTTTACTTCCCCAATGTGTTTGATGTAGGTGCCCTAAAAGCATAGGATAATTTTTTCCACTCTCTGTGTTTTTGTGGTTACCTTTCTCCCAGCTTGGGAGCCAGCAAGCAGATCCCAGCATGTCCATTTGCTACTACCCACTTGTGCCTCAGCAAGACGTAGCACAACCTGCACGATCTATGCTTGTCTCATTAGGACCTAACCTGGTTACCTGTTTCCCAGAATTTACCTAGTGGGCCTTACAGAAAATCACTGCCTTGTGTCCCCCTTTCCGTAAAGCTACTGCTACCAAGAGTGCCACAGCGGCTGGCTGCTTTTCCCACAGTTTATCGTACGTGATGACTAAACTGCATTTATTCTGCATATCCATCTAACCAGCTGCCTGTGCTCACATCTGAACTAAACACCAAAGGAACAATGAAGAGTGGTGTGGGTTAAATAAAAATATGTCCTTGCCAGATCACCGCCGAGGAGCTGGAGAAAGGTCAAAACTGCAGTGGTGTCCATGCCCTTGCCCCTGCTGTTATGACTGTTATTACACCTTTAGTGCAAAGAGCAGCAGAGGTTGATAAGCATCCTGAAAGAGATTATTTAACTTGTATTTGCCTATGCATATGAACCAGGCTTGAGACAACATAGGCATCTAATATTAAAGAAATGAACGGCTCTTAGTTCATCTGCTGTTATGGAATAATGTATTCCCTGATTTTTCAGGTGTCATTGGATTACTGATAGTTATTGTGCTCTATCTGCATATCAGTGCTTGTACTCTCTCTGCAAAAGACGCTCACCTGGAAGCCTGTGGAAATCGAATACATATTCAGGACTCAAAACAATTCCTGCCTGATGTATTCAAACACAGCAGCAGAATTTCATCACCTACCTCACCACCAAATTCTTTTCAGATCTTATCTTTTCCAGTCATAAGCTAAAAAAGATGCATGATACAATATCCTAGCAGTGCTGCAGGGGATGTGACTCCACCAGTAATTTGTGAGATAGATGTTGGGAGTGCCCCTAACTAAAATTGTTTGAGGATAAAATTACTGAGCGCAGTGCTGAAATGGTGCATCACCCACTGGCCTGGTCCAGGATTTCCAGAGGGCTTCTAGGACATACCTGCCAAAATGCTACTGAATATCAATGGGAATTTTGTTTCTAATTCAGTTGTCTGAAACCAAACTAATCCTTCCCATAATGTTTCTTTCAGGTTTTGGATAGTGATTACATTAGAAATCCTATGGACTTTGATCATAACAGACAATATTTGCTTTGATGTGGTAGAGCTTTGATAGCCGCATCAACATGAAATCAAAATAAAAGAAAAATTTAGAGATCTGTATCAGTTTACGATGGCAGCTATTCATAAAATTCTCTGATAGAACTGGTGCAAATGTGATATTTATGTACAGTCTGAGAAGTGCAAGCTGGGAGACCAAGGTCTGGTGCAAAATCAAAGTGTTGTTAATGACAAAAAACTTAAACACTCCCACAGTAGAAATTATGACACCTGTGAACCCCTGTTCCAGATCAGACTGGGGGTCTAGGAGTTGCTATGTCCTTCACTTGACACCACAGGTGACAACATGAGTATTTTTAACAGAGACAAGAAGCATCAGTTGCTTTCTGACAGAGCATCACCAACATGGGTTGTGAACTGGGACTTGAGCTCTGGCTGCTGGCTCCTTAGAGAAGGACAAGATCTCTGGCACAGGTTTTCTTCCTGAGAGTATGAGTAGGGACAAAGTGCTGAGAGACCCTGGCGCTGAGGAACATAGTCCTGCTTTCCATCAGCACCCATGGGACTGCCACAGGAGCACTGAAGGCATTTTGAATGATTCGAGGGCAGGATTTTCCCTTTGCTGGCCACAGTGTTTGTACAAGAAAGACCTGCATGATTGATTGGAAGAAAAGAATATTTGTACCTTATATATTGGAGAAATTGTTCAGGAACAGCTAATCCTTGTGAAAGTCCTGCTCTGAAGTGCTGCCAAGAGCAGTGGCTGTGTTGGTATTTGCCATGTCAAAGCCAGTCTGTGAGGAGCAGCTCCTCGCCATGCAGCGTGTGGCTCTGGCAAATAGAATGGGACATTCTTCTCCCAGCAGGACGCAGGTTCTGTCCTTAGTTCTGCCTGGGCTCCAGGAGTGCCAGCTTTTCCTCCCCCGTGGGCATTTCCTGGTCCTGGCTGGTGGCAGTGGCCAGGCCATTGTGCTACAGGTGGAGCACGTGGGGCCCCTTGTCCAGGCCAGGCCATTGTGCTACAGGTGGAGCACGTGGGGCCCCTTGTCCAGGCCAGGCCATTGTGCTACAGGTGGAGCACGTGGGGCCCCTTGTCCAGGCGTGCCTCACCTGGAGAGCCTCTTCGCACACATGGACACAAGTGTGAAAATGCTGAGCAGCTATTTCATCTCGCTGGTTTTTGTTGACAGTAGCAGGTATCCTCGACTCACGATGCTCTGCACTCTGTGCCATTCAAAATCAGGTTCTCCTCAGCCTGCTGCTGTCACACAGGATATATCTGTGAAATCTGCCCACCTCAGGGATGGTGCTCATCATTTAACATAATCTTGTGCTTTCCTTCATGCTTCATTTTTCATGCTCTTAGCAGCTATAACAAGTCTGAAAGGTAAATGATGGGAAGCCTGAAGTATGCAAGGAATGACTATTTGATTCTCATGCAACACTGGGAAAGAAAAGCCACAAACACCTTTGAATTTTCACATATAAGATCTTGTTCATGCCACACCCATTCTGGGATCAGAAACATAAAACATGCCAACCTATATTTATAGGAAAATCAGAACAGGTACCTGGAACATAATGAAGTTTTGCAAGAGCACTTTGGAGAAAAAAGAGGTCTTATTCAGATATTCTTAATTCTAATTCACAAATACAAATAATATTTGCATAGAAATGCCATGTCAAGTAAACTTTTTATTTACTTTTCAGTTGTATTGAAACAGTAATGTTACCATTGTATTTTCATTTATAAAAGCTTCAATCACTTATATATGCATTTGGTTCAAAACCAATAATTTCAGACTTTTTTTTCCCAGTGGTCAGAAAGTTAGCTTTCTATTCCAGTCTGTTAGATTTTTCACTACAATAAAAAAGTCCTTTTTTCTCCAATTTTATCAATTTTGACAAAGCAAAATGATGATGATTAATAAAATACTACCTTTGCTTTGACTAAACCTGATGATTGCCTTATACTGCAGAGGTTTGTTTTTCTTGTTGTGGTATAATTGTTACTTTTGGTACAGAAACACAAATATTCCAGGCTTGCAGACACCACCTCCAGTTCTTCAAGACTCACTCTCCTCTGACAGCTGATTGAGGCATTGCTTCATCGGCAGTGTGAGCAGGAGCTGCGCTGCCCTCCTTGCCCCGTGGCCTGGCTCCTTTGCGAGTGGGTGAGGAGAATAATGCAGGGAGAGGCAGCACTGGGACAAAGCAAGGACTAGCAAGGCTGGCTGGGTTTGTCATGGGGCAGGACAGCTCTGAGCTGTGAAGCCCTGGCCATCTGGAGCAAGGTTGCGGTGTCTTGGCTCTTCAGGGTACTCCTTCTAACAGCTGAATGCTGCTACGTGTTTTTAGAGGATTAGAAAGGAATGGTACAGTGTTCTTTATTAGAAGCTGAAAATTGCTAAGTGCAGTAATAGATCTGGTGTGGAAGTTTGAATAACAGTTTGAACATGTGAATTAAGGTTCAGAAATTTACTGTGATGCCCTCAGGGGCATGTCTTTGCAGTACCTCTATGTAGAGATAAGCGAGGTACCATGAGAATCAATTCCTGCTTTTTGTAGCTATGGTAATTTGGGCTAATTAGGGCAGGCTGAGCACCACCCTGGTGCTGAACAGAGAGCTGTATATAAACTCAAAATAACTAAGCTGTCAGCTTCAGTGAGTTCCTCATCCAAAAGACCGCACTTGCAATCACCTGTGGAGAAAAGCTACTTGCACAGACAGGCCATCCTGAGAGCATCCCAAGCCACGAAAAACCGTTTCAGTTCTGAAGAAGATGCAATGCTTAGAGCTCCCTGCCAAGGCTCCCTGGCGCTGTCTGCAGGGTGCCAGGCTGCCAAGCCTTTGGGAGACTCAGTGCCCGGGCACAGCTGTGTGCTTTGCCAGCTCCCGTGCCTGACCTGGCTCAGAGGGGCAGAGAGAAACCGAGTGCGCTTCCCATCTGCTCTGCCCAGCACCAAGGCCGGGGCAGCCTGGCCACGCTCCCAGCAGCACCCACAAGGTGGAAGGCTGAGGTCTGCCAGTGGTGCCACCTTCCTCCTCCAGCCCAAGCTCGGAGTGCCCGCGGCTGCCGAATCACCGCGGCACCGGCAGTTTGCTGTGCCAGCATCAGCTCCTGAGCGCCTGCCTCTGCCCCAGCTCCCCCTTGGCTGAAATGATGAAACCTGCACTATATCAGTCTGACACAGCTGCTTTCTCCTGGGGAGGATTCCTTTGCTGCATTGACAAAGCTGCCAGGTATGTGGAAGGGGAAGGGCTAGGCTCACATGTTCCAAAAGCAGTTAAGAAACCTGAAAACACAGCACAATCTGATGTAAACAAACAAGTTCTGCATATTCTCCCTTCCCAAATATTCAGAAGTCTTAAAAGAATTGGGTGTGTAATTGAAAGTAGCCGAAGGCAGCTCTATCCTGTGCTACCAGCGCTTACGCAGCCGATCACCCCAAGTTTCACTTGGCAGCTTGACAGGGTTACGTGTTTTCACATGGATGAACACTTCTCTGACAAAGCACTGCAGCTTGAACAACACTGAAAACCACATTGTCTTGTTACATGGACTCTGATTTCAACAGGCTGGAAGAGAAATTTTCCTTTCTTTGCTCCAGCCTTGCCACTGAGTCCCTTGCCTGAAGAAGCAGCCTTCCAGCACCAGGAATATATTTCCTTTGACCTCTCAAATCTCACTTGCATTTTCACTAAGAGATAGCATCCCTTGTGCTCTGCCCCATGTCCTCACCAAGCTCCTCTGGAGACACAGTTCCTAATGTCAAGGGATCCTGCTGTCTGGAAAAGATCTGAACCTGCTGCATTTTGGATTTTGGAAGACCATTGATCAGAAAATTTGACACTTGCAAGGGATGCAACTGTTCTGAGAAATGAGAAGCATTTAGCTGCAAACCCAAGCAGGCCAGAGGAAGGAGCTACAGGGAACAGCGCTGGCTCCAGAATGCCAGGTTGGCTTCCTTGCGTGCCATGACCTGCACTTTTTTCTCTTATGGACCAGGGAGGAAAATCATTACAGGGAGAGAAAATTCAGTATGTAAACAAGTTGATGAACAAACCATGAAGTGTGGGCCAAGATGAGCCTCTTACAGTTCTGCATTAAAAAACAACGAAGCTTGTCCTTTCTACCATGGGAGCTCAATAGGACTCTTAAAAATATTGGATTTCCCATCTTCTGAGAAGAAGTCCCACTTTTGATGACTTTGTTCTATGCTAAAAATAACTTTTTAATTTCCTATTGAAATATGACAAGATAAACAGAAGACTCCACAACATGGGTAGACTCTACACAATACTAAAATCTATGTTTTTCTAGTATCACTGTTTTCATTCATGTATATGCTATTTCCTTCCTACACGCATAACTTGAAAACATGTGAAAGCCTTAGAGTGCTTCTGAGAGCTCCATCCTAGGGAAAAAGTTTGAGGTGCTGAGCTGAGCCAGCAAGAGCGATTCTCTTGACTAAATCAATAAGGAGCCATCATAAAAAAAAAAAAAAAAAAAAAAAAAAAGAGTAGCAGTCCCTTCACATAGATTTCTGTCGTTCTAGGGGATAAAAGTTGCTTTTTTCACTCACCGCTCTTGTGAGGGACATAAAAGTCCATCTACAATACAAATTGTGTTGTTTATCAAAAACACAACCAAGAGCATTTCTGGTTCCTTCTGCAGCAAGCTTTGATGCCAAAAAGCTTTTGACATCATCTCCATGCGTTCCCAGCATGGAGACAAATTTATTTATTCATTAATTTAATATATTCAATAAGCCAACCAGCACACAGACTTATTCTTTACAAGTAATTAGAATGTATTACAAGCATACAAATGTGCCTAAGATTGAGAACTTGGGTTATAATCTAATGAAAATATTGTCACTGAATTAATTTCCTATGTGGTGCCAGACTCACAGAATAAAACCTATATTGAAAG
This sequence comes from Zonotrichia leucophrys gambelii, assembly GCF_028769735.1. Lineage (NCBI taxonomy): Eukaryota > Metazoa > Chordata > Aves > Passeriformes > Passerellidae > Zonotrichia > Zonotrichia leucophrys. The sequence goes on from NC_088186.1 coordinate 232,303, forward strand.
TCTTCAGAGACCTACTGTCAACAGCCCAGCACTACCTCTATTTTAAGCAGGAGAAGATTAGATTTCAAAAGCCTGTTCTTTTTCATGCATGTTCTAGTTGTCTTACAGGAATCTTCTGTATTTGAAAGGCCTCATGAAAGTTTCAGAAATAAAGTGAAGAAACTGGCATTTTTTGCTACAACTATAATTAAAATTAGTACTTAATTATTCATAACTTATGTCTTAATTGAAAACTAATTATTTATCAGTTTTTTTAGGGCGCTATTGATTTATTATCAGCCATTAAAAGTGCGTTAGTCTGGCAGAGGTGGGGTTCGGCTGTCCGCTTACCGGGCTCGAGGCAGTTGTTCCTCGCTGCGAGGAGCGGCCGTCCCGGCGCTGCGGGCGAGGAGCGGCCGCGATCGGCGCTCGGGGCGGGTCTGGCTCCTGCGGGCCGGCTGCGCACGGACCCGCACGGCACTCGGTCCTTGTCAGAACCACCCATTCCACACTCGCCTAAGACCTGAATGGATCAGAGTTTTGCGAGCTGGCTGTTAGTGTGGCAGTGAGGAGAGCAATCGCGTTAAGAACGGAGTGTGATCTCAGTAACGCTCAGAGCCCTGCGCGGCAAGCCGGGACAGACGCGGGCGCTTGGCTGGCGCTGCCGGAGCCGCTGCAAGGCGGGCAGGTGAACCAAACCGGGATATCGCTGCCAACTTTTGTGCTGATCAGCTGATACAGAAACCAGGCAGAAGCAGCCGCGTCTGGGTGCAGAGCTTCAGACACAGGCTGCAGCCCCATGTGAAGCTGCACCCCTGCAGCATCCCAGGAGCTGCCGGCCTGATAGCAATCTGCCTTCCAACACACTTTTGTTTCTTTCTGCCTAGTGCACAGCCTGGGGGCTTCTCCCTCTTTATACAAGTGAAAAAAAGAATTTAAGTTATCCAGGACCACGTAATTAATTGTTTTTAGTCAGATGTATTTTGCCTGCCTCGGTATGCAGCAGGCTTCCACTGCTGTGTCCTGCACGAAAGATGGTTGCCGCTGGGAGTATAATTACATGTTTTCTCTTCTCAGTCCTAAAACAAAAGGTTTCCGCATAGTGCTGAAGTGTAAAGAAAGATCAAGGAATGCTGAGGGTTCCCGGAGAGCCCTTCAGTGCAAGGCTTATCAGAGGCTCCTTATCGCCACTAATCTGACAACACAGGTGTGAGGGGATGCCCCAGATGGGACGGATCTCTGGTAATCTGATCAGGAGTAACTCATTGTGTGCTGCTGGGCACCGGTTTACTCGTTACCCGTTGAACAAAGGAACAAGTTAAGCCTACCTGAGAGGCGCTGGTACCTTGGCTGTGTGCGCGTGTGCAGCTCCCGACCATTGACCACCACCCCTGACGGCTCCCCGGGGATGGGGAGAGGAGCAGGAAATTACAGAAGGGGTCTTCAGAAGGAAAAGGCATTTCACATCCCATATTCCTCATTTCAGTAATACAGATGACTCACTGTGAAGCATCTTCCCAAAAAAAAAAAAAAAAAAACCCAACCCAAAACTCTGTGACCCACATGGCTGCAGAAGGGGCAGAGCCAGAGCAGCAGCCTGTATCCTCCCACTGCTCTGGGGAAAGAGGGACAGGACTTGTCCCCACAGCTGGGTCAGAGGAGTTCATGGCTGAAAGGGTCGGTGTCTGGTTACAGCCAGGGTCACAAAGCAGGGAGATGCTCTCCCCAGCCTCAGCCCAAAATGTCGTGAGCAGGGGTGGCCATCAGTGCATGATCAGTTCTGCTCCTCTGTGGACCAGGTCTCCCTCACCTTCATTTCCAACTCCCTGCTTGTGTTCCCTGGGCCCCATCACCTGAGGGGAGGAGGCAGTAAGCCAAAGCATTGTCTTGAACACTGAACTGAAGGAGCAAAAGAGCTACAAATAATTTGGAGAAGAACTGTGTTGAGCTCCAAATGAGATTGATTTTTTATTCAGGAAGTAGTATTTCAGGTAGAAAGCTATAAGGAACCCTTCAGTGCTCTACTCTTTTCCACAGTAATTTGAATGGGAAAATGGCTCAACTCTGACAAAACCAGATGAATTCTGCCTAAGCTTGTTTAAAAGTAAAATATCACAGCATATGGAAAGATTTGTTTGGAAGGGAAGGAACACACAAGCACATGACAATGACAAAAATTTCTGTCACAGATGGATGACAAGAGAGATTTCAGCCAGGCTCCTGTGCTTTATGTATAGCTCCAGCCTGTCCCTCCTGTCAGCTGCTAAAGGTTTGCCACAAAACATTGCTCCTATCTGCCTGTCTTACAGACTCTTTTTTGCTTTGGACATCATCTGACTCTGCCAGGGTCTGATCAAACCCTCATTACCTGCTGCTTCTAGGAACTGGATCTGCCCTCTCTGCCAGTCAGTCAGTACCAGGGATGGCAAGAAGATTTTGGGGTGAGCAGATGTTGTGTTAGACCCCTGCACGATTCCCTGTGGATGCACCATCCCAAAGGCACACAAAAATATCACTTCACTTCCACATTTTGGCTAAAGATGAGAGAATGTGATGCCCTCTTGCTTACTAAAGGTCAAGACAGTGTAAGTCCACATGGCAGAGCAAAGACTCTATCATCATTCAGTGCAGTGAAATGTGCATTGCTCTAGTTCATATCGTGCTTTATGTAATTCTCCACTTTTATTTTCTTTGTAGTTTGGGGTGCAGCTTTGGCCATGTCCGATACTGAGCCTGGCTCACCAGGTGATGCTGCAAAAGCCGTGCTGAGCTTTCTGTGATAAAAGCATCCAGCCCTGGCCATGGCTGGTGGGAGCCATCAGACCTGTGCAAGGAGCTGCAGGCCAAGGAGATGGATGTGCAGATCAGTTCTGAATTTAAGGTCTTCACACACACAACTGATGCCATGCCATCAGTTTATCCAAGCAATTCATATTTAGTTCCTGAAGTATGAGAAAAACCAGCTGAAGACTGCAAATGGTGGCTGTGGCTTTGGCAAATACTGCAGGCCAAATTCATTAGCAAGCTTTCAGAGAGAATTGTTTCATTTTCCCATCAAAAGTAAACAAAGAAATAGCATTTCTATCACCTCATTTCAGAATGTACCTGCTAGTTCTCGGGCTAATTATCATGTTCCTTCTGTGATGGAAAATAGCCCTACAGCATCTTAACTGCAAAATTTGGTTTTCAGGAAAGAACGGTTTTCTGAGGACATAAAAATGTGTTTCATTCTTACTGAATAATTGGTTTATGTTTGAATATATATAAATGAGAAGCAAGTATGCCATCTATTTCATAGCATTTGATGTACAATCATTTATACAGTGGGGCCATATTCATAATAGTTCTTTTATGTTATTAAAATTACTAATAAAACACTAGACATTCATTTGTTACACCACTTCCAAGTGCACGGGAGGATGAACAAATGTGTTTTCATTATAAGAGGTAATAATAATTAAGAGTGACAGAACCTTATCCTCAGGATCTGCCTCCCAGCAGCATTTTGGCTGATAAAAAACCAGAAGTTAAGATAAGGCAGCAATTATTAAGACAAATCTTTTGAAGGGCTGTTTGAACTCCTGTGTCCAGCAGATAATCTGATTTTACAAGGTGCTGCGAGGCGGGGGAGGCTGCACGGGGAGCAGTACCCAGGTGCAGGCCTTTAGCCCCTTGCACCGGCATTTTTACCTCTAGCCATTTCCCTGGTCTCTTCTTCTTTTGTTTGCTACAGCTGTGGCACATAAATCAGTCTCCATTCTGTCTCACTGACACCAAAGAGAAACAGAACACAAACAATGCACAACACCAAGCCCCAAATGTATTAATCTTTTTTTTTCCTCCCTTTTTTTTGTGATCCCTTTCACCTATTTTTGGGGGAAGATTCAAAAATGGCTACAGGCAACTCTAATTCTTCCTTCATGAATATTAGATACGCACAGAGCATGAATATTTGAGTAGCTAATTCTGGCTTAGGTGAATCCAATTGCTAATGGCAATTCATTTTTCCTCAGTGACATTCCACCAATAACCAGCATGAGTGGGACAGGATGAGCTGGAAAGCAAGAGGCAATGACACTAGGAGCAGAAATGCTTTATTGATCCAGTCCTCGTGTGGGACTCGGGGCTTGCCTCCTCCCTTCCCCTGGGGAGAGCTCGAGCAGGGAGATCTGTGCTCAGCACTTACATTGTGGTGCTTTAAGACCAGAACAGGGGGAAAAGCCTTTAAACTGATTTTTATTATGTCGCTGAGATAGCACCTCCTGACGCGTTGCGCCCTGTGTGATGTCACCTGTGTGATGTGCAAACTGCAGAGGGACAGACCCGGCGCCAGCAGCCTGGCCCTGGGATGCACCGCTGGGCAGGGCCTGCTGGGGCTGGGGAACAGCCTGTTCCTCCAGGGCAACCCACCTGGCTGCACCAGGGCTACAGGGATGTGCTGAAGGGGCGTGGGAGACTGGAAATGGGGCTGTCCCATTTAGTGATACTAGCTTATCTGTAAAACTGCATGCTTTGATTTTTTATTAAACAATAGAAATTGTGATTTGATGTCCAAGACATAGAAAGGAAATGGCATGTTTCTGGACCTAAGGAATAGCAGTGAGTAACCAGACATGACCAGATCAAACCTCAGCTGAGGTTCCATGTTTTTGTTTACATGGTCCAAGAGACACCAGCAAGTATCTATAATTTTGAAAAATTTGTCATTACTAGATGGATTCTTTATAACCCATAGCTAATGCTTACACACTTTGTCTGCTTTGGCATGAGGCTGCCCTTGCATGTGCTGGGTCTCTGAAATCACCACGGAGCAGCTCCTCTGCCGGGGCTCGGCTGGGCTGGCTCCCCAGAGCCGGAGGAGCCAGGATGTGTGAAATTCTGTCACCATCCCTGCAGAATGGCTCTCAACCTTCAGAGGCCAAAAACCAGTGCAAAAGGGGCTCTGCCATCACCCTTGCGTGCCCCTCCACCAGGCAGCCTGGGCTCCAGCTGCACCACACTAAAGCCACCGAGGAGTGCCCAGCCACCCTGGGTTCCCCAGAGCACTGGGGCCAGCCCCAGGACACAGAGAGCACACTCTCAGTCTGCAAAAGCAAAGAAAGAACTGCACGCTGAGAGAAAGTCCTGCTTAGTTTACAGGTTGCTTTTATTTACAAATATACTGAAGTGTAATCTCTCTCTTATTTTTCTTTTTTTGTTTTTGTTTATACTCTGTGTGTGTGTGTGTGTGTGTGTGCGTGTACGTGCACATGCACGTGGGAAGGAACGTGATGCATGAGAAACATGGATCTTGGCTGCCAGCAATGGTGGCAGGAAAAAAATTGAAGTGAAATGAAAATTAAAAACACTAATAAATAATTTAATAATGACAAATAATTAAATAAAGAAAAAATTCCAATCTACATACATTATGGTGGTTTGTTTCCGACACGGAGGGAAAGGAGCAGCGAATCTACAGTGAAAGGAGCTGGTTAAGTATGAGAGAGCACAGTCATATTTTTTACAAGTTAAACAAATTGTAACAGACAGCTACAAAATACTACATTTCGATAACATAAATACAGAATATATAAATATACAAGTAATACAGCCATACACAGCTAAAAAATAGGGTGTTCACCTAAAAACAGAGTTCCCAATGCAAAGTATCTGGCAGCCCCTTCACAGCTGCTGCTGAACAGAGCCAGAGTGCACCAAGCCAAGGTGATGCAGGTGCAGCCAGCAGGAGGGAAGCAGCCGTCAGCGCAGTCGGATCGGCCTCAGAGAGGCAAGACTGTGTTGAAAGCCCACCAAAGCCAAAAGGCTTCGGGCGAGCAAATGCCCAAGCACGTCCCTAAGCAAGGAGCGCCGGTGCCTGGAGCGCTGGCCCTGGGGCTGCCCTGCGCCCCAGGCCGTGGCAGCGGCTCGGGAGGGACCTGCATGCTGGGGAGCAGCACTGGTCACACATTGGTGGGGTGGGCCGGGCGTGGGGCTGTGTGAAGCAGATCCGAAGCACTGAGACTCTGGGCACTGTGGCTCCAGCTCCCACGGCCGTGTTGGGCTTCAGCTGCCTCTGTCCTTTCACTGCTGTGACCCAGCTCCAGCCTGTGAGAATCCTTCCCTTCCTCGTGATTCTGCTGCTCATTTCTAGTGACTTTCAGAGAGAACCAGAGTTCTTATGACACGGTTCATAGACGTGCTCTTGTAAAGCCCAGCCTGCAGCATCCCAGCAGTGTCCCAGAGCTGGGTTCACTGGAGTGCCTGGGGCAGTGGCTTGGGATATACCTCTGGCCCTTAAGGAAAATGGAAGGGAGTCCTGAGCACAGTAGGAAGAGGGAAGTGGGTTCACATCATCTCTGGAAGGTTTGCTGGCAATGACCCTTCAAAGGACCTGGCAATGATCATCCGAGTTCTGCAGGGTGGATTAGAAAAATCCACTCAGCAGCAACTCTACGACTAACATGAGCCACATCTCAGGCATGCTTAGCTGCGACTGAGCCAAGTGATTGGATGGTTTTGATGACAGAGTTTAAAGAAGAAAAGGAGATCAAAATACCCAGGATGATGTTTCAATATAAGTGAGTGTAACCACCACCATTTATTTACAGCAACACAATTATCTTCAGTGCTGTGAGTGTGAAATGTCTCCGGCAGCCCCAGGGCTGCTGCTCAGGGCAGTGAAGAGCAGGGTCTGGAACAGCAGCACAGCCCGAGCCGTGCCCTGGCAGCCAGCCCCCCAAGGGAAGGTGCACCCAGCGCCCAGCTGGCACCCACACCAAAGGTGCTGCTGCACCCAGCGCCCAGCTGGCACCCACACCAGCAGCTCAGTCACTGCTCAGGGCGCTGGAACCCTCTGCCACCCTCACAGACCTGCAGCTGCACGAGAAGGACCTCTGAGCTCATAGCCAGCATATTCATTCTGATCTCACAATCATCTTTTTTATACATTATTAAGCACACTGAAACCTAATCAATCATCTTTTACTTAATTGCATCTTGTCACCACTTTAGCTGCACACTTATTCCTTGATTAGCCAAAACAATACGATGGAAATACTGTGAAGAGCTCACTTGATGCGTTTCTGTTAGAGAGGGGTTAATTTCCTAGGGAAAATGATCACTGTAAGGTGCATGTAATAAACTGCTGTCATGACCTCTGGCCTTTGAGCTCCCATATGTGCAATCATTGTTTGTGGTTTCCGTGGAAGTGCCAGATGCTAAGAATTTTTGGCAAGAGTTTATCAATTTGACTCAATGAAAGGTATTACTGTGATATGGCCCATTACACATTTTACTTTCACCTGATCAGGGACATTCCCTTGACAACAGAAGAGTAAAGCAGAAATCAAAGAGGTCAGAGGTTGCTGTATAATCTTTTACTGCAAGGTCCCAGGTTAAAACCACAATGATCACACTCCAGTAGGATAATTTATTCCACAAAAAGAAAGTGACATTTATTTTGCTTTAATGAACTTTGGCCTTTGCCAGCTATTGCAGGCCCACTGGAAATCCTTGCCTATGCATTCCTTCCCTGGACCAGCAGTGGCCCACCATGGCATGGAAAATGTTACACGTGCCAAGGGCCTGGATGTGTGCGTGTGTGTGGCTCCAAGGGTGGCAGAACGTGGGGCAACAAACAGCTAAGGCATCATCATACGACACACCAAGGGAGAGGAGAGAGTATGTACAAGCACGAAAAAAAAAAAGGTGGCAAACAGTCATCCAAAAAATCAGCAAAGAATTATATATACTTCAGCTATAAAATGGGATGTCTGATTTTTTCCTTGGAGATGGATTATTTTTCAACATCCATCCCAGATGCAGAGGTAGAGTTGGGACAAGGCAGTTCTCCAAACTGTAGGTTATATTATAGTTCTCATTTAAGTCCCTGTAAACACCAAAAATGCCATTTTGATCCTGCCAGTAATGAGATGTGAAGCAAGGCTGTGCTTGTGTGAGGAGTCTACAAACTGGTGCATCTGAGAGGCTTTTCTATGACTGTAAAGTAGCACAGCAGAGGGGAGAAGAGGGAAACGATGACTCCATTGAGGTTGGTGGTGACAAATGACATGTTTACATGTGCCATATGAAACCCGCTTGCTTCTGCCCTGCAAGCAGCGAGGATCACCTGAGTTCTTTATAGATGTTTGCTATCATGCAGAGAGAAAGGAAATTGTTATTTTGATACACAAAGAAGGGTAAAATACTTGAACAGGATGGGTAAGAAAAGAAAATCCTTTCCATTTCAAAATATATCCAGGGGCTCACAATGCTCAGTTGAAACCACATCCTTGCCAGAAAGCAGGGAACGGTCACTAGGCAAAGCATCTGGACACAACAAACCCACCTTCCTGGGGATGGCAGCAGTCAGGGACAGGGACAGGGACAGGGACAGGGACAGGGACAGGGACAGGGACAGGGACAGGAAGGACCCCTGGAACCCTTGCAGAGCCACCAGTCCCTTTCCCGACCGAGGCTGTGTGCGGGACACAGGGGCTCCGCACCTCAAGCAGTGGGAGGACGGTCCTTGGTCTGAGCTCTGCCCCCCTGCATGACATGCACACACTCAGGGGCACACACACAGACACACAGACACACAGACACAGACATACACATGGACACAGACACATGGACACACACAGACATACACATATACACACACGGGCACACGCGCACAGACACACACACACACACACACACAGAGCCTCATCCACGGTGCTCTCATCCTCTCCAGAGTGAGAACCTATGCACTTACACTGCAGATAACACCTGGCTTTCTCAAGAAACGTCCAACGTGCTCAGGGCACACTTCCATGCTGGGGGAATGGTATTTGTTCCCTTGCCCCATCCTGCTGCCCTTCCCAGGCGTGCCCCGAGCACCAGGAGGGTCTGTCTGCACCAGCTGCGCCCAGTGGGGCTCCCGCAGCCCTCCCCGAGGCTGCCGGGCCCGCAGCAGTGGGGCTGCTCCCTCCCTGCCTGCTGAGGCTGCGGGGGTCCTGCTCTGGCCCCCCTCCATGGCAGACCCACGCTCCCACAGAAGATGCCAAGCCCCACAGGGACACTGCCACGCTGGCCTGGTACCAGTCCTCAGCCTGGAGGAGTTAGATTAACGAAAGCTTTGGACTTGTTTTTCAGCTATTACGGTCAATATATTAAAGGTATTTATTTAAGAAAGTGCCTATCCTGCCAATCTTTCCCCATGAGCTCTATTTTGAACACACCCTATAATTACTGATATTACCCTGGCAAATATTCCCCATGAAGTTTTCTCTACTGAGAGCCATGACTGTACTTGTCTGCTTCTCCACATTATAATTATCACCAGGCAATATTTATAGCTATACTATTATTATTTATGATATTTTATGCCCTACAAAAATTTATATGACAAATGCTCAAACTTCAGCATCAGAGACAGACGCCAGCTGGGCCACCCCTTTGTCCTTGCGGAGCTCGCACTGCTCACTCAGCTGGCACCGCAGCCAGGGGTCCTGGCAGGCCCTGCCAAAATTTCAGCTCAACCTACCTGAACTTTCCATTGTCATTTCTTTCACAGTTTGCTGTTCCTGGCTGGTGCACATTTCAGGACTTCTGGTGTTTCAGGCTAGAACTGTGTATCCTTGATTCTTGCTGAGGCAAGGTAACTAAAGCAGTGCTTAATTATTCCAGATGAACAATAAAGAACAGCACATTTATGCCTCATGCAAAAGAAATAAACAGAACAGAATGAAAAACACTTCTTTGCCAGTCATGGTCTAGTCTTGAAATTTGGCACTGCAATACTTACAAACAAATGTAAATATTTTAATCTCACACTTCAGAAAAAAATTAAATAGATCTGTCTTGTAAGCACCTTTAGTTTTAATTATTTAAGATCAATACTAACCTAAATGCCTCTGCCCCTAACATGCATCTCCTCTCCAGGGTCATAGACCTTTCTTACTCTGAAATCACCGGCTTTTTCCACAAATACTGCTAACCAGTTTCCTCAGTATCATACGCATAAGGGCTATAAACTAATGAGCAGATCTAGGTTATGTAGAAAAAGTGTAGAAAGGAAACAAATGTTGAACGTCACATTTACATTAACTTCTCACAGTTCAAATGGAAATTTATCCACAACATAGTATGAATCATGCAGTAAGAAAAGGAGGAATCTCCAGTTTCTTTGATTTATTTGTCATATGGTTGACTGATGTCAGTATCAGTGGCTAAAAAAAAAGTTTAGACATCCAAAAGAAAGGAGAAGAGAGAGGAGGAAAAGGTCTAGCTTTCCACAAAATCCATTTCTTTTAAGATGATGAGCTCAAACCAAACCAGATCAAAGGCTGAGGACGAGCAGGTTCTTCTGTTCCTTCCGTGCTTGTCTCGTGGTCTGGCGCCAGCTGGGAATCAAGGGTATGGGACGGGTGGATGTGTTTTGTCTCTCTATATATGTATGTATGTAGGTATTAAAATATATGTACATACATACACATATATGCAAACAGAGACAGTCTTCCTAAAAAAATGCTCTTTGCAGTCCAGAGGCAGCAGAGTCACTGTGAAGGAAGAGCTGGGCAACATATGGCTGTAGAGTCTGCACTGGAAAAGTCACTGGCTACACGCACGCCGGCTGTTAGTTCTCGTTACTTTCATGAGGCGAAATAGGAGCTCTGCATAGAGTACAGCCTGTCAATGGGGTTTCCTACTCTAGCCTGCATGGAGTTAACTTCGGAAGAGGCAAGAAAACAGTCGCTCAAGCTAGTTAAAGAGGTATCACTGTCGATATCATGAAAAATGGAGTCGTTTCCTGCAAATGAAACGCACACGTTAGGCGGGACGCTGCGCAGCCGGGAGGACACAGCACGCACGGATGCTCGCGTGCTGCAGCGAGCGGAACACTCCTGCTCCCGTGCTCACATGCTAACACGCTCTGGCCACGAGGCTCTGACCCACAAGGAGGAGGGCTTGAAATCAACCCGCAGGGGTCGGCCGGCAGCAGTGCGCCCAAACCTGCCAGGGTTTAATTTCAATCTCAGTCAGCAGCACAAAACAGAGCCTTGGCTGACAGCAGGAGCAGACGGTGCTGGGGAGGAGCAGGTCCCCAGCTTCTCCACGGGCTCCAGCACTCATGGGAGCACCAGGACTGTCAAGAAAGGTGGAACCAGGGTGCCCATGACAGGGAGGCATGGTCTAAGAGCCATAATCATACTGGTCTTCATATACACACAAGGCAAAAGTTCTACCAGTGTGACAGGACCCAGGAAGAGACCTAGTTTCCCTGGCCTCAAGTGAGCTACAGCTGTAAAAATGCTCTCCTTCAGAAAATTCCACTCTTTTAGGGCTGGTCTGGAACAGCACCTTGTATTTCCCTTAGCAACTAAGTTTGGAGCTTACTTCAACACTGAAGGTACCAGAAAAAGCTCTAGCTCAAGTCCTAGGGGCTCTGCAAAAGTGTTAGTCTGGTTCTTTTTCCTCACACACTCATTTGAAAGGGCTTTGTGCAATCCCCTGCACCCCTTTTGGAGCACAGAACCTACTTCCCAAGGAGTTTCACTCAGAAAGCCAAGCAAATCAACAAAATCACAAGCCATCTAATGCTCGAGGGCACTTCGTATCTCCTCAGCTCCTTACAGGACCTCCCCAACTTCCTGGTGTGCACCATGGACTTGTCTCAGTGGCCAAAGTAATGACACAGACCCCAAGCAGATTCCTGTTGGCCTGTGCACGCTGTGCTGGGGCAGTGATGCGCATTGAGCCTCTACAGTGAAGTGCTCCTGGTCAGCAGAAGGGAGTCTGAAACAGGCCCCTGTGGGCTACCGCAAGGCCGAGGATCACAGTCTGAAAAATCCTCTGGCATTCTCTTTAAATGCCACACTGCAATTGTCCAGAGCCAATAATTGAGCTTTTAGTGCTTGTAATGCGTTTGATGTGGGGTCAAGCAATCGTGAAAGCAAACCGTCATCTTGATTTGGGACAGAGAATAAAACTATGCAGGAGAAATGTCCTGTGGTAACCCATCTCTTAGTAGCTCAAGAACTGTTCTTTAACAAATCCACGCATCCAATCTGAGTGGTCTTACAGGGCTGCTTATTCATTTTGTAATGAATAGATTACTTCTCTTTATTGAAGGCACTTTTTCCTCAAAGCTTCTAAGAAAAAAGGAAAAATTTGTGAGGGAGCTAGAATTTGGTACTGTTTATTTTTCAGTGTCTTGGACAGTGGTTTGAAAAAGTGGAACTTGGAGAGCTGATGTTACTTGCTTATTGTTTATCAAAATTATACTATGAAATAGTTCTGAAAGGCATTCAGAGCTTGAGATGAGCTCTGTTCTACCCCCTTATGTGTACAAGAAAATACACTCATAAAACTGACTGGTACAAATTCCCTGGTACAAATCCCAGAAAAAATATTCTAAAAGCGAGTAAAGCTGCTGCCCCTATGCAGTGTGATCCAGCACACGGACCCAGCTACTTGGGATGTGGCAGAATGAGGCATGCCTTACCATAGGGGTTCATGTGGTCGCCTGGCATTTGTGGAGGGGTAAGACCCTGCTGAAATGGGTCTGTGCCATAACTGCTTTGCTCCATTGCTACAATCTGCTGCTGTGGTGGTGCAAGTGGTGTGTAAGATGTCATCATCCCTTCCATTCGGTTGGACATTACTTCTGCAAAGCAAAGAGGAGGAACAGTTACTGCTGGGGAACAGGGCAGAATCAGTGGCAGCAATGAACCCTAGCAAATGCAGTCAGGGGTATCCTGTCAGTCAGAGAAACTTTCCAGATTTTGTCTGAGCGTAGAGCCCTGAGCAATGAGCTGAAAGACTTGCAATTTCTACATAATTTCTGGAGCTCCTAGGTCCTGGTCCTTATCCTCCCAAAGCCCACATACTCTGTCTGACAGAGCCCAGTTATTCTCTAACTCCTGCTGGTCCCAGTTTTTCTGCTCTGGGTAAAGTCGAGGATTGGAAGCTGCAGGGTCTCCACAGGAGCTGGAGACACTCAAGGGTACCCCGAGAGCAGCAGAGCAAGTTCCAGTTCCTGGGTGCAGCGCCTGCCCCAGGAAGGCACTCTGTGGATGGGCTCTCTGTGCCTTGGCTGGGGCAGTAACGCTGATGCCTGTGCAGATTGCCAGCTGAGCACTGTGCCCCTTTCTGCAGAAGAAAACAAACTGAGGGATCTGTCTGGAGCAAGCCTCCTGGAGATTTCCTCCAGTGCAGACACCTGCACGCGGCACATTCCTACTAGAAACGAGGTTACAGCTCCTGCATGAGCACCTCTGGGGTCTGATCCCACCAGGAGAACTCGGAGTAACCTGTCATGGGCACTCGGGCACACCTTTGTGTCCTTCCCCTGCTGATGGCACAGCTCGCCCACAGCCCTGCGTGCGCCCTGCGTGGCTGCACTGAAGCGTCATGTGGGAATGGCACTGACAGACAGCTGCAGATTCCTTCTCTCTCACTTTGCTTTCCCACAAATCCCCTACCTTGCCCTAGTCGCTGCGAGTTCTGCTGCTCCTGCTGCTGTTGGTGCCTTCGTGCTAGCTTTTTCATCTGAAAACGAGCAGAAGAACAGAACATTCTTGTAGCTCCAAATGCAACAATTTTGTTTCCTTACAAAACCCTCTGCAAACATCTTATCAGTTAACACAGACCATTTATGCTTATGCACACACTGTTGTGGGTTCAGTTTCAATTCTAAGCTTAAACACTTCAGTTTCCAGTTCAGATTTGCATGCAAAATTTACTCCCAACCCTGAATTGCTTTGAGCATATTAATTTAATGTCTGTGTTTGGAAGTTGCCTTTCCAGTGGATGTAGAGAGCAGAGCAGGCAGAACATGCAGAGCTCAGCTGTGGGATTTGTGCAGTGTGAGCAGCAGCCAGGGCAAGAGCCCATGTTGAGGCACAGCCTGCATTTGACTTTTGAGGATGGGACAAACAGCCTACCTTTGCTCTTTGGTTTTGAAACCAGACTTGGACGACTCGCACACTGAGCCCTGTTTCAGCTGCCAATGTTTCTCTGACCTGCAGGAGGAAATGTTTAATGATGCAATTTTTCATAAGTTAAAAAAAAAAAGCAACCTAAAAACCACTAATCAGTTTTGTTAAGAGGAATGTTTGTACTTAGAACAAAAATTGCATGTATGGAATTACTTTTAAAAATTCGTCATATTTTTGCATGGTGTTGTCAAGTTCTGCCCCAATGGCGCTACCAGTTCTGTAACTACTGAGCAGAGAGTGTGAGCTGAGGAAAATGACACCAAATTTACCCATAAAAGACTTGTGTGCAGAAAGAGTGCCCTGCTTTCCCCCGGGAAGGGGCAGGGCTGTCTGTGGCTGTGGCCTGGTGTCAGGGCTGGCCGGGCCCTGCTGGAGCTCCTACCTTTCTGCAGGGCTTAGAAGACACTTCAAAGGATGCCTTGAATGCTCGTCTCTGCTGTGTGGTAAGTATTGTCCTTGGTCGTTTAGGTCTTCTTGGGTCCTTCCCATCATCGCTTCCTTTTCCTTGGGTTACTTGGCCTTTGGTGGGCTTAACATCTCCGTCTTCATCATCACTTTTGACTGGTGAAAAAAGGATATATAATTGCACTTGTTCCACCAAGAAAACAGGATGTTTGAGAACTGCTCTTCAGTCAACAGGTTCAACTATTGTCCCATGGTTATTTGAATGCCTAAAGCAGCTGTGGGCAGGAAGAGACTCTCTCAGATCTGTGTGCTCTGCCTAAATCACATGCCACAAAAGCAAAAAAAGGTTTTCAATTTTTAATTGAGGTCCTGATCAGGGGATGGAAACTCGGAAAATGCTTCAGTATTTCCAGGAATTGGGCACAGGGACACTTTGTGCCTTTCCAGCACCTCTTGGTCCCATGTGTTCACCTGTCCCAATCTCAGCACCAGATAAACACCTTCACCTTCACAGCTGAACTTCAGCTTCTCCTGAAGCATTATCTGCCCGCACAGCTACAGCAGCAAAACAGCATAAAGCAAGTATCACACAAGTATCTCAAAGCCCATCTAACTCAATATAGCACAGATTCCAGTTATTGAATACTGTTTTGAATGTTTTGAAGCTCCAGCAATAATATTAAATATAATCTTTCCCATCTCATTTCTACTTTCCACAGAAAACATCAGTAATCTTCCTCTGTGCATTAAAATGTGTCTGTATGTACAAGCACAAACTTCTCTTTTTCAGTAAATGCATACAAGTATCTATGTGCTTGTGTAGACCAAAGAGATTATTTGTATTTTCTATAATTAAATTCTGAATACTCATACAATCTGGTGATATTACATGTGTTAGTATATTGTCCTGGGAAATCTCAAGCACAGTGGCAAAGGTTGATGGGTAAATACACATTTTGTTGAGAAAATCAACCTTTCAAGTGAGCATATTTTATTTGACCAGACTACTGATTTTTCTTCCAGAAAACACTATCACATTATTATAGGGACTTCAATATGAAGAAACACATGGAATTTTTTATATACTGAAAGACTGCATTTGGGGAATCAACAAATTAGACTTTAATTCATTTTAGGGTCTGATTATTATGCACCTAGCAGTCTAATTACCTTTTACTTTAATAAGCATCTTTGGCCTAATGATTAAAGGGAAGTTCAGTCATTTTAATAACCATGACATTATTAACTTTCCAGCATGCCATTTCTAAGGAAAGGTTTGTGAGGATTAATACTGCTCATTGGAGAGTTACTCTTGTGTCCAGTGGATAAATATTTGATTGAAGCAGGACACATTCTCAGCCAGGGCTTTGCAGATTGTGTGCTCTCACGCAGACCCCTGGGAGATCAGTGTTTTCACTGTGTTAGACAATGGGAGACAAACAACTTGTTTAATTTGTCAGCTTGTTTTTCAGGTTTGGGTTGGACTAACAGAGAATAATGAGGGAGAAAAAGCATCTCCAGGACTAAGAAACTCCCCTTTGTGCCGAAGGGAAATGAAATTGAAACCAAGACTGGTTTGTGCTACCGCGGTGGCAGATCACGAGTCAGCCTGGTCCCGAAGAGGAGCCCACCCTGCTCCAGGCTGGTGCCAAATGCAGCTGCCAGGAGCAGCTGTGTGAGTGAGGACAGCAGTGGGGACAGGAGCTGCTCAGGGGGCGAGGTGGGCACAGGCAGGGGCACAGGGGTGAGGTGGGCACAGGCAGGGGCACAGGGGCGAGGTGGGCACAGGCAGGGGCACAGGGGCGAGGTGGGCACAGGCAGGGGCACAGGGGGTGAGCTGGGCACAGGCAGGGGCACAGGGGGTCACTGCAGCTCAGGGGCGGTAGCTGATGGTCAAGGAGCTGTAGCACAGGCCCACATGCCTCAGGCCCTCTGAGGTGATTACAGCAGGCACTCAGGTCCTGCAAATGCAGATGCAAAAGCAGCCAAGGGGCCCTGGTCCAGCAGACCGCGGGTAGGTGGGAACAGCATGGGGAACCAGGAGACAGGATTTGTCAGTTGAGACAATTTGCAAAACAAGGCAAAACATGTCAGGTGGTAACTGGCTGGCAACAGGGTATGTGGCACAGGCCAGGGCGTGTGCAGTGGGCACAGGCATGGTTTGGCAGGGTGGTGGGCACAGGCGAGGTGGGCACAGCAGGCACAGGGTGAGGTGGGCACAGGCAGGGGCACAGGGGCGAGGTGGGCACAGGCAGGGGCACAGGGGGCGAGGTGGGCACAGGCAGGGGCACAGGGGGTCACTGCAGCTGCTGGGGCGCGGTATGCTGATGGTCAAGGAGCTGTCAGCACAGGCCCCACATGCCTCAGGCCCTCTGAGTTGTGATTTACTGAGCAGAGCACTCAAGGTCCTGCAAATGCAGCATGACAATAACCAAAGCACTGCTCCAAGAGTGGCCCTGGTCCCATGCAGACACCTTTGTCTTGGGGTATTCCTGGTGTGGAAATACAAATTTTAGCAATGTGGAGAATATGACTTTCAAATTAGAGATCAAGGATAATTTCTGATACCAGTTAAAATAGAGTAACACATTTTCCCATAAACCAGAGGCGAATATATCATTTGTACATGTAATGGAATGGTAACTGTTGATTTTCTTGGAAAACAACAGTGTGATTATAATGGCACAAACCCACATCTCAGTTACTTTCAGATTCTCTTCAGTAAGTCTGTGTTGCACTTGCAATCTTTTTTAAAGGTACTATTTGTAATTGGCAGAGAGATTCCTCTTGAAAATCATATTACTGCTCTGCCCATTTTCCTAGTTTAGTGCTGAAATTGTATGTGAAGAAGATCCTGTGAAAATTTTGTTAAGTGGATGGAAGAATGCCTACAGAGAACAGCATACTGATATCTTACTTGAGTGAGACCTTGGGTAGCTAGAGTCAGTCTGATTCATGCTTTATGATCTTACAGAAAAACACATTGATGAAAGCAAAAAAGATTTTGTCTTTTAGTAAGCAGGAGGTTAAGGAAGAGAGTCAGGTTAGGGAAAGCAGACTGCCAGTAGGAATGTTTTCAGCTGTGCCTGCAAATTTGCATAGGTGGCACATGCATACAGATGAAGTGGATGTGAAAATGGATGCACTTTTCTATACAAAAGCTCTACAGACCCATGCAGCTTTTCCAGTCAGAGCAGGTGTGGGAAAAGCTCACCTGAGTCTGAGTCGTCTGGGCTGACCGAGCTCAACAAGTCTTTCTCTTTCTCATAGTCACTTTTGCAGAGCAGCTGCCCTTCCTTGAGGACAAACTCGTCCCCCTTCCTCAGCTGGCGCTCGCAGACGCAGCAGCAGAAGCAGCTCAGGTGGTACACGCACTCCAGCGCGCGCATCACGAACTCCGTCGGCGCGATCTTCTCCATGCAGCCGCTGCACTTGGCAGCAAACAGCCTGCAAGGAGAGCAGCACGGTCAGGGGCAGCAGCAGATCACACCCTGCGCGGGTCTAAACCCAGCAATGTCCGCACGCATCGGCCTGGCTCACCCTTCTGCACACGGCAAGACCCGCGTCCTTAGGCTTGGAAATAGCATAGACATGCAATTTTTCCAAATCTCAATTCCTTTGGTCTTGAGATTCCCTAAATCACCTTTCCTGGACAAAGCCCACCAAGATCTGTCCTTATCTCAGTGGGTTTTTCCTTTTCAAAATGAGAAACAAAAGGGAGCTCCCAAAGTCAGATAATTGCTTAAACACAAGTGTATTTCAATTCACCTTTTAGAGGAAGGACCAGCTCATGCTTTGTTTTATGCAGGGTCTCTTGTTTCAGCACTTAAGCCCTGTTCTGAACAGACTTTCCATTTTTGGTATTCCCTGTCTCTAAGGAGGCTGATAAACACAGAAATGAGCATGAAAACTTTGTGCTTTTGCTGAGGCAAAGTCAGCACGTGTGCATACACACATGATTGTACACATGCAATCAATAAAGAGAGGAGTGAAATAACACAGCTTTCCTTTGGATGTTGAGTTATTCCAGAACAACCTGTCTCTGAAGGAAGTACTGTGCATTTTAAATGGTGTGAAACATCCTTTGGCAGAGATAGGCAGTGATACAATCTGTCAAATTACCAGTATAATCACAGACCCTAGAACACACACCGCATCCAGACTAGTTCTTATTAATGCTCTGTAAACCCTGTCTTTCATCCATCATTAATTTTCTAGGTTTAAGTTAGAATTATTTAGATTAATTTTATTTTGCTTTCCTAATGGCAACTGGGAATCTCCCTAAGTGAGATTTCAGAAACGGGCTGCCTCAAATAAAGACGGATTGCTGTTACATCCCTGTGTCACATGGTGCGCTGGTGATTTGAAATTCAGTGTCTTTTATGGCAATACATCACAGTGCAAGGTGCATGAACATTTACATTTCAGCAAGGAAATGAACACCACTGCACCAGTGTGCTCACAGAAAAAAAAAAAAATTAGATTCTGCCTTTTAGCGTGGGCTATGCTGACTTTTTTCTGTCATCAAAATTATAATTTTTCCCAAAAAAGGCAATTCTCTCTGATTTTAGAAGGCTAAGGCTGTGGTAGTTATTCATTCCTGCAGAGCCTCCATTTTGTCTGAGCTGGGAAGTGCAGGAAAATGGCAGTACAAGCCCTCGGCAAAGGGCTGGAGCCAGAGTGGGCAGGAGGGAAAAGCAAATGTCAGTATGGCTGCACACAGCATCCAGAAAATGGCCCAGAGACGGCAACTGGGGTGCTCCTGGCTGTCCCTGGAGTGACCCAGCGGGAGCCTGGCCAGCTCAGTGCACACCTTTGCACCACCAGAGCCGCCAGGGAACAGCCGTGCAAGGTGGACTGAGCCGCTCTTCTTCAGGCGTGTAATGAATTGAATTGATCCAAAGGAAACTGATGCCACCCAGGACCCTGGGCACTGCCATCAACAGGATGGCTTATTCCATACCCTCCGGTTGCTTTGCCTCCAAGGTTTTCCTTACAATGCTTTAGCCAGCAAATTCCTAACCAGAAAATATTTTTATCTCTGCACAATTTTACATCTGAAAGGATTAACACACAAAGAGGGGAGAAAAAAAAAAAAAAAAGGTGCACTACAATAGTTGTTTCTGTTCGACTGCTTAAACCCATTTGACTCATTTAACCAAGCCTGGCCTCTGTGTCCGAGGGGATGCCCTCAGGACGGGCACGCCTGGGAGAGACCTCAGCTGGTGCGAAGGCTCTGTCCCTGCATGTACCTGCACTCTGCAGGCACCGTCCCCGTTCCCTCCGGCCGCGGGGAGGGACGGGCTGGCCCCGGGGCGCCGCTCCCCGCAGCACCGGGAGGGACGGGCTGGTGCCGCTCCCCGCAGCACCGGGAGGGACGGGCTGTGCCGCTCCCCGCAGCACCGGGAAGGACGGCTGGTGCCGCTCCCCGGCCGCGGAGAGGGACGGGCTGGCCCCGGGGCGCCGCTCCCCGCAGCACCGGGGAGGGACGGGCTGGTGCCGCTCCCCGCAGCACCGGGGAAGGACGGGCTGGCCCCGGGGTGCCGCTCCCCGGCCCCGGGGAGGGACGGGCTGGTGCCGCTCCCCGCAGCACCGGAGCCCGGCCGGCCCGGGGAGCGCTCGCACACGGCCCCGGGGAGCCCGGCTGTCCTGGGCAGGTGCCCGCTCCCCTCTCCGGCCGGGCCGAACGCGGAGCCTCCCCCGGGGCTCTGGGGCAGGGCTGGCCCCGCTCGGGACGGGCTGCCGCTGCCTCCGGCTGTCCCCCAGCAAACCGCACAATGCGCCGCGTCCAGCCGCAGGGAAAACACAAATGCAACGCAGCTTACAGACAATTTCAAGAAGAAAAGCTGAGGAAAGCATAAATCCTCGGCGCCTCCCCTCGAACAGGGACACAGAGATAACCTCCTCGTGCCGTGGAGCCCGTTGTTTCCCTGACCCGCACCTTTGCTGTCACACTGCCTTAGTGTTTGTGTTTTTTCGTTCTCTTCAAAATAAATATATCTAATGGGAACAGAAAATACTTCGTGCTATTTACTGGCAACCGACTATTCCCGTAAAGATGGTGCTTTTGCAACAGCGCTTCCCAAGGCAGCCTTTTAGCTATAACGAATTACACTGTCATCAGTGTAGATTAACTCATTCAAATGAACATTAAATTGCCCTGACAATACTGCACGGACTTCATATCCTGAATTTAACTCTTGTCAAGAAAATTCCCTCCCCTGTACACTGGTACTCTGTATTATAACATGTATTCACACAAATACACTCACACACACACACACAGAGCAGCGTGTTGGGTTGAATTCTGAGATTATAAAATTTTCATTAAACCTATCTTATAGGGTGTTTATAGGTATTTTTTCAGCTTCCCAAGAGGAACACAAGGTTATGCACTCTTTTTGCACAAGGCAATCTCACAACAGGAAACTAATCTTGACAAATGACCAGACTTTGATAGCTGTGATCTAAACCACTGCTCGTTAGACTGTTCATTTTATAAACGAATGGTAATAAACCTGTTGGGAAGTGTAGGATAGCAGGAATACTTTACAGATCACCCCTTTACAGGTTTCAATCACAGCCATAAATTTCAAGGGGAGCACACAGATATTCTGTGCTGAGACAAAGACTCTGTCCCATACCAACCACATTTAAGGGAATTTTTATTTTTTGCTTTCTATACCTTTTAGAAATAATTTGTGTAACTCTGGCTTTTTACTCCCATGGCTGATTATCTCCAGCTCTCTTAAGCTAATGTCAAACCTCAAAATCCTTGGATGTGTTAAAGTATGTGGAGAGTGGAAATCAAATGCCTTTATTAGAAGCCGCAGGAAATCTCCGACTCCTAAGCACAACGAAAACATTCCAGAGAAAATCGTTCAAAGAGGACAAAGAAGAAAAGCAGAACAAGAAAACCTTGTTTTGAATCAATGATTGTGGAGTTTTATAAATAAATTCTGTTGCCTGGACAATTTTGAAAGACAACTCAATAGGTTTAGGAGTTTTTAAGTGTGTTTGCCTGTATGCCTGGAACACTTGGGGGACTCAGCCAAGCTAAAGCTCAGAACAATGGCCTGTCTGTCCATCAGAGTATTTACAATAAATGCTCTGAAGCAACTTTACAGTACTAGATAATCAAAAAGTCTTTACCAGCCAAAACTGTGTGAACTTACATTAATTTTGCATATGTATCGGGGCAATGCAAATGCTAAGACATGTCCTGACTTTAACCAGTAGATGAAAATGTTCACCAGCGGAAGAGGCCGTAAAGATTTTATTTGTTAGGATATCCCTGTGAAGGCAGGCCGAATCAGTAATCCTTAGAAACAACCACAGTTACATGATCCACTGTGCCTTCCTGCATGGCACAGCCATCTGGAGTGCAATACGGAGCCTGATTTATTATATCCCACACGGTTATCTCACAGTAAGTTTGACCCTGCTTTGCTCCTGAGAATCTCAGCTCTGCTGTTTACTCTCCTGGTGCCCTGACAACCCACCCTTTACCTTTCTGTGCCTCAGCCAGGTCCTTCATTTCCTCCTCTCTGTGGGCAAATAGATTTTAATTGTTTTATTATAACTAATTTAATCTGTGCTGAGAGATGTCCGTGTGCAGTGTGAAATTTGCCGTTCACATTAAGCGTGGTTCAAGAGGTTTGTTATACAGGACAAAGGTAGAAAAATCGACTAATTCAGTCAGGTTGTTTATTTACTGGGCCTCTGCCATGAAGCAGTAAATAGGAAGTTATTAAGCTGTGTTTGATGTATGCAAGAGGACAGATGCTGCTTCCTACCTATCAGAGACCTTCAGTCATTTCCCTTTCCATGTTATTCTGACTTTGTGTGTTGCAGCAACCGCAGCAGATACCTGGCTTTTCTTTATTTAATAAATATGCAAAGGTAGGGGTCACGGCTTTTGTAACTACTCTTGATGCAGTCTCTGTGTGTGACATTTTTCCTCTGCTGGGACATCCCTGCTGGCCTGCTCTGATGCTGGAAGTTTGCTCCACACTCCTGTGCTATGAAACAGGGTACAGCCAGAGTAAAATACAGCATGTTTTTCGCACAAGTGAGTCTTATTAAGAGAAGAAATTAAATTACTAATGAAAGATAGCTGTTCCTTGCTCTTTGGGATAAATTTTGATATTCTTTCTTTAGACGACGTAGGATTGGAAAAACAGTATGCATAGGGTTTTTCTAGCAGAGGACTTGAATATTTTTTGTAGTGTCTTACAGTTCACGGGTGCTTATAAAGTGGAAAAACGGTTGTTTGGTTGCACTCAGTTCAGAATACACAAAACATCCTGAGTGCAGTAAAGCAGAACAGGAATATTATAAATTTATTATTTTAAACCCCTCACCCCCTGAAAAATGAAATAATCCATTTAACATATTTTCCCTGCAGATGAAATAATTACATAGTTTATTAAAGCCAATTTCATAGCTGAAACTTCAGTATAAGAAAGATAATTCCCTTTCATCAAGTAGTAATAAAATGTGCAAAATTTTTAAATTTCTAGAAAAAAATCTGTAATATCTAGAGAGAAACTAAAACAAAGAAACCTTTTTATTCTTCAGTGAGAACTGAAGAAAATATTTATTAACCCTCTATCCACAGGTGCTGTAGTGTGAACACCAGCCACTGGCGAAAGCTTGTGTTAAATCTGCATTTCACAATGTGGATTTAGACTCACAAAGTACATATTGCCTATCTTGGTAATGAATGACTTTTTCTTCATGTAAATATTTTACCTGCATTTCTGTGAGGAGTGCTGTACTCCCCTGCCAAGACAAGCTGACGGCTAAAACAGCTATAAGGGACCACATATTGTGCCATGCCAAACCTTGCTGTGAAGATTTGGGGCTTTGACCACGGACAAGGTGAGAGCCACCAGCACCCACTGTCACTGTGCCCACCAGCAGCTCTGGGGTGGAACTGGGATGCTTAGACAAAAGCACAAAGACACACAGAATTTAAAGCTCACAGCCTAATGCAACTTGCTCAAGTGGGACCAGAATGACCTAAATAGTTACATCTCCCCTAACTATAAAGTACAACATAAAATGCAAAGTGCAGAGCAGTTCCTCGCTTTGAGCAGAATGTGACACAATGAATTCTTCTCTTTGCTTAATTTTCATCCCCTAATTGACCACTTTGTTCAACTGTCTTCCATCACTGCCATGCTGTTCTATTTTATAGCATTCTTCCATACAACACTTTGATGGAAAAATTTATGAAGAATAGAATTATTGCTGTTAGAAGGGAATTAAAACAATTTTTCATTTACAAAGTCACTGATATTGCTCTACTGTGCTCCACCTTTGGGAATCCAATTGCTCTTCTCAGCTACTCCCATTCCTCTTTATAGCACAGCAATTGCACTGTACAGATTATGGCTGCAATTTTCTCCTAATCTTTTCTGTAGAACAGAAACTGTTATAAAAGTTAAGGGCACCAATTGAGTTGATAAAGCTAGGGCTGCAATTAAGAAGACTTAATGAATTAACAAAATATGTGATTTTGTTAGAGTTATATTTCTAGGCAGTGCAAACATTTGTGAGATAACATTATTTTTGTCCATAAGTTTCAAAGAGGCTAAATGGGCTTCTGCTGCTGTGCTTTTTGCATTCTCCAAATCACACTGATGGGCTGTAAAACCATCGTATTTCTCAGGGCATTTGTGCTTCTGCCACAGCTCTACCTAGCTGGGGGGCGGTGGTCGCCAAAACAAAATGGGCAGTCCTTTTTTTCCCCTTTGGATTCTTACTCAGATATTTACACAAATTAAATTAAATCCAGCTCGATCTCCCTTTGTGCCCTCGCCAGGATCCAGTGGGTGAAGTGGCCTCTGGAGGGGCCCTGAGGAACAGGCTGGGATGCTGCTCCAGTCTCTGCTCTGCTTGTTCACTAAATGGCACACTGAATTTACATCACCAACAACACAGGGAAAATCTTCTAATGCAATTTTTATATGAGATTTCACCCTAAAGGCCCCATAAGCAGGGAAATTGTGCTGTTGTGATTCACTGGCCTGGTCTTCACTTTTACAGAAAAAAATAATCATGTCAAAGCAATTCAAATGTAATTTCTAAGTTATTTCTTGGCTGGCAAGAATGACTTAGAGAAAGAATTTACTCAAGGCTTTCCTCACAACTAAGAGCTTTGAAAGGAAGAAACGTTATTTGCCTGCATAAAACAAAATCACTTCCTGTGCCTGCTGCAGTGACGCTGGTGGAGAGCTTGTGCCCAAACTCATCAGCACAGCCAATTTAGCAACTGATTTGCAAGGGAAAGATACCTTAGTCCTGTGGTGTTAATGTCTTTGCAGTGGGGGGTCTATTGCCAGCTTCTCCAAACTCATCAACACAATCTATTATTAATACCCAGAAAGGCTTTATAGTATCTTTATAGCACAAGGCAATGAAAGCTCTGTGGTGTAATCTGTTATCTATATTGCAAAAACATGTGAAATAAAACAAAACATAGACACTTCATAAACAAAATGTTTCATCTATTATATCTCTCTGCCTCCCCTGTATATAAAGCAGTGGGGTGCAGGAAAGGCATTCAGAGAGATTTGCTGTTAGATGTAGCACAGGCTCCTTTTAAAATTCTATTTGTATTGTGACAAATTTTACACTGAATGAAGATTTCTGCTTCCTGCACTGAGACAGAAATGTTCGGCCATTTGCAAAATGGCTGTGCTCTGTCAGTGGAGCAAAGGGGGTGAGGTGTAAAATCCAGCTTCCACATGGTACAGGAAAACTCTTTGGCAGAGGGGTGGGCTGGCGGAGCCGCAGTGAGGGTCCAGGGCCAGGTGGAGCTGTGGGGGCATTGCCATGGCACCAGATAAGGAATTGGTCTCCAGTAAGCAGCACCAAAACCAAGTGCCCGCTGGAGGCAGTTATTTCTCTGGAAAGTGCTCAAGAACAGAATTTGAGCAAAGTTGGGTCTTTTCTTCTACTATTGATATGCATGACAAGATTTCACATGAAAAGCCCAGAATTACCCTACCTTTAGTCCCTAGGAACAGACACAGTTAGAGAGACCATTTAGCAGCAAATAAATAAACACAGTTTAAAACTCAAGAAGGTTTTGTTTCAAATAAACAGATTGTGGCAAAGGTGGAACTGAGAGGGAAGCATGAAGCAGTTTTGTATACTTGGTGCCTGTATGTTTACAATACAGTAAGAACAAAAAATGTCCTCAACATAGGGCTGTGTCTTATTTCCCAGATGCCTTTTTATGTTCTTTGCCGGTTGAAAATAAATTGTTCTTTTGTAGCGTTTGTCTTTTCAGTCCAACTGTCAGCTATTATTTTTCTATTTCCTCTTTTTGTCACTTTGCATTATTTTTGGTGCTGTAATTCCCATTTGTTCCCACTCCTATCTTCCTGTCTCCCATTGTTCCATTTTTTAATCCCCAGTTTTACTCTTCTCTGGCTCTTTTTTGGCCCATTCTCAGTAGGGTTTGAGAGAATACCCAGGCGTGACTCCCTGCTATAGCAACCACACCTCCCCAGGAAAGCCACAACAATCTCTTCGGGAGGAGGAAAGTCTTTCACAAGCTGGCAGCAAAAGTAAATCCTTCTTCAAGGAACAAGAAGGATTAGCAGGGAGCAGTGGGCTGCAGACTTAACCCTACCCTTCATTTCTTTAAAGCACCAGTCACTCAGAACCCTGCTGTGATGTACAATTAAACAGAACCCAAAAAAATCCTGAATGACACAAGAGCAGGATTGTGTAAAGGTTTAATTCCACTTTAATACCTTTCCAAGTTCAGAACTCAAAGATAGCAATTTAACCCAAGAATCCCCATCCGAGCATGAAAAGTTGCTGCTTGTCTTACAAAAGTTCCAGCTATATTCTGCTCTAAATCGTGCTCTTTTAGGCTGACCCTTAATGGATGAAATTTTTCTCCCCCAATCATCTCACATGAATCTCTTTATAGTCCTCCTTTCACAAACTTTGCCCTTCTGATAAAAACAAGAGACTCTTACTAGAAGCTCTAAAAAGGACCACTGAAAAAGGAAAAGGAACACTATAAAACCACAACACAAACCCCCAAAACTCAGGTAACTAAAGGTGTCTGCTGCCATGCCTAAGAATGGTAAGTTATTCTTGTAACATGAAGTGACTCTTATTTAGCTTATGTCAACTACTTACTATTAATATTAGCATGGAAAATAAATACTCCTCTTAATACAGTGTTTTTTGAAGACTTGAAGCATCTGAATCATCTTTTTTAAATTAAAGAACAGACGAGCCTGGTTGTTCTAGTATGGATGACTACTAAAGTTGCTCTATAAACTGAATTTTTAAGATTAGACATAGAACTATGAAGACCTCCTGGCTTCTGTAAGGCCAAATATGGTTGACAGACTAAGTCAGACTGAGTCCTAAGACTCAGCTATCAGCATCTGTGTTTGTATTTAGGCTTTAGTAAACTAGATGCTCTAAAGCCATACAAAGAGATTTATCAGCAAGCAGGGCCCTACAGCACGCCCAGGTCCTCCTCCTGCCTCGAACGTCTGCACAGGTTTTAAGTTATTCCAGCAGTCAAACATTTATAACACAGGACACTTCCACATGTGTGAAAATGAAATCCCATTAGACACCAACAACATTATTAGGCATGCAAAGAGGATTATTCCTTTAAGCTCACAAGACTGAAAGGTTTGTCTAAACATTTTATTAACTTTTTCAGATTTTTTTTAATTAAATGAAAAGTTGTAAGTAGGTCAAAGCTGAAATACTTAAATACTACTTAACTTTTGGTTAAGTATATGTATATATGCTATACACACACACACAGAGAAAAAATAAAGATGCCTGCTAGAGAAAAAGTGTACAAAATCCTCTCATATCTTATCAGCACATTCCTTTCTTTCAGCAAGAAAATTTGTATGGCTTAGAATTGTTCTAGAAAAGCACCAAAATGTTACATGGTGTTGCTTGGGGTTCCACATACGTTTTCAAAGATGAGATGCCTTGTTGAATATCTGGTTGAAAAGAAATTCTGCTCTGATTGTACTGTCCTTTTTACAGATCTGACAAAGCCCTTTTTCTCAAAACACAGTATTTGCCGAAATGCATTGAAATTTGCTCATCAAGAGCTCTGATGTTCTTAAGATCATCTGTTAAAGAAGAACAAGGGAGTAGAAGCTGTGTCAGCTTTTTCTTCAAGTAGGTGAGATGCAAAACTCCTTGGGGAGCATCAGGAACAGGACTGGGTCCCCATTCACGGGGAAGATGACTTTAGAACCGACCAGCTCCATCGGCAGCTTGGTCCTGCGTTTCGGCAGGTGAGGGCAGTTCCCAGTATCTCAGTTTGTCACTGCGAGGAAGGCAATTCTCTCTTTGGATCTCACACTCGTGCCAAGGCCAGAGCAGAGGGCAGCGCACGCCTGTCCGCGCTGGGCACAGCCCGGTGTGGCGCTCACAGCCAGGGCTGACCCGCGCACTGCTCTTGTCACCTCACTGACAATAGGCGTTAAAATATTTCAGATTTGCTTCTAGCACTGCGTGGAGCAGGCAGGAAATGTAGAAGCTTGGGTGTACAAGTTAATGAAATATGGTTGGGTGAACATAAGCTCTTAATTTAGACAATAACAGTTACCGCCACAGTGTCTTTGTGTCCGCTTTATGAAAGTCATAAACTCTGCAAAGAAAAGCAGGAGCTATTTCACCCTGATGGTCTTTGACTCCCTCTCACTACCTGCTGGCACAGTTAGAAAGTATCAACTGTCTTTGAACAGATTAGGACCAAGTTAAAGTGTGACAACATCTTAAGCTTTCTCCGCATGTTGCCAATGATTTCCAACTAAAGATGTTACCCTCATCACTTCTGCCACAATGATAAGAATCTATAGCCGGCTCGCTTGAGGAGATAAAGGCAGTTTAGCAGGAAGTATAAAGTACTCCAACTTGCTACGCTAAGTGGCTGGCTGTCCCAAGCTAGCTGAATTTTTCCTCTACAAAGCACAAAATCCTTATCATTAGGGACTTAAGCTGCTTTTTATTTTGAGACAAAAAGAATACTGTTTATTGGCATCCAACTCAAACCAGCTGTAAACAGTTGCTTTGATGAAGAAGCAGCTACAACTTCGGCGTGCCCGAAGGCACAAACCCACCGAATGCCAATCATTAAAGGAAGAATGTAAGGTGTATATAGGGTCAAAAGAAGGCCAAGGGACATTTGCAACCTCAGGGGTCTCGGATAGCTGGCTTTGCCTTTAGAACCAGTGGAGGAATTGAAGCTGTTGTGCTGTGTGACCTCTATCTCCAGAGGCAGCTCTGGGCTCTCGGAGCAGCAGCACACCTGCAGTTAACCCTAACCCTAACCCTTTTCTCCCCAGCACGACCGGGGGAGCCACGCCGTGAGCTTTGGTTTGGCAGAGCTGAGCGGCTCCAGGATGCTGCTCCTCATGGCACCCATGCAGGAGGCTCTGGTAGCAGCAGTCCTGCCAGGGTCCATAGACATTTGAATCACTGATGTACAGGTAATTTTAATTCTTCTTGTGACTTCTTTCATCTAGAAACACTTTACTGGTTGCAACATCTATTTAAATTAATATGCCCCACCAACAATTTTGGTCACAGCCAAACCAATGTGGACCCTTACAAAGTTAAGTGCCAGCTGCTCCAGGCAGCCCAGGGGATGGGCTGGCATCTGCTGCTGGCCCTCCTGCCATTCTTCTTCCTCCTCGCCCCTCTGCCTCGTAGACACTGATGCCTCTCAGTTGTTCCAGGCTCCCTCCCACTCCCCACCCCTAGCACAGCATCAAATCTTCCCCAGAAAGAGCAGCAGCACAGAGGGTTCCAGCATGGAAGGGCGGTGCTGGCTGGTGGGCATGGGGTTCCTGGTCCTTTATAAGATCAGAGTGGCTTTCCAGTGGGAATTCAAATGAGTGAACTCAGCTACCAGGCTGCACATGCAAACCAGCTCTCACTTGTGCCACATGAGCTGGGATGTTTTATAGGAGCATGTTGCTCCTGTACAAGGCTCTGGTGCCACCAGAGATGGGGCTCCTCCAGGCACAGGCTCAGCAGCTCCTCCTCCTCCCAGTGCGGAGAGGATTCACACCAGCATTACCAGTTCCTCTGGCAGAAACAGGGTGCATCTCCCTGCCCTCATCCTCACCCACACCACAGACAGATACCTTGGGATCCTGACGACTTGGATACCAGGCTCCTGACGGCTTGGCAGCCTCTCCCTGGCCAAATCTGTGCCCAGCACCCCGCACACCTGCTGCCCCCTGGCACAGCCAGGCTGTCCCTGCTGCCCCCTGGCACAGCCAGGCTGTCCCTGCTGCCCCCTGGCACAGCCAGGCTGTCCCTGCTGCCCCCTGGGTGTGCCAGGCTGTCCCTGCTGCCCCCTGGCACAGCCAGGCTGTCCCTGCTGCCCCCTGGGTGTGCCAGGCTGTCCCTGCTGCCCCTGGCACAGCCAGGCTGTCCCTGCTCACCCACCACATCTGGGTGACATCTCCAGCCCGTGCTGGTCCCTGCCTGGCATCAGCTCCCACCATCCATGCAATGCAGCAGCTCCTCCCAAGTACTCCAACGTAACTGGAATTGCAGGTATTATTTTGGGCTCACATGACAGGAAAAAGGCAGTAGAAGGTTTGCAGTGCTGTTAGATTATACAACATTACAAACGTAATACGAAAAGAATAACTCTTTCTAATTTATTCTGTTAAGAAATTTTCCTATATAAAACCCCGGATTTTTTTTTTTTTTTTTTTAAGAGACAGTGGTTCATCTTTATTGTCACATTGATATCTTTATAAACTTACTCTAGTGATCTACAGGAAAAGCAAACCAGACAGTTCTGTATTTATGGGCATATTTTAAAAGCCTCTTATATTTAACAACTGCATTTAGCTGTGTTAACTGTGAGTTGCAGTAATAAAGGCTCTGCACACTTCGATGCTAAATTAAAAAAAGTTCTGCTGTTCAATAATACATAGATGCTGTTTTTTTTCATTACTCTTTAATATCATTTCCATTTAGTTTATAAATAATTGTAGCTAGCTAATGAAACGAAATAAAACCTGCCTCCAACCCATTCCCTAGAGCAAACTAAACTCCTCTTTTTAAAGCTTCTTAATCACCGCCCAGTTCTTACAAAATTAGCATAGTAATGGGCTTTAAATTGAGCCTCTTTGTTTTTTAATTAAGCTCCCAGCAGGTAAAAATAAAACAGATTATTGAAGAATATGCCAACCCTAATAGCCTGCAACTCTTTTGACAATTAAAAAGATCCCATGTTAACCCTTTTGAGGAACCCTGCATGCTAATTAGTCACTCTGAGGCCCAAATCCATCAACATTCCATCCAGACACCTTGTAAAGTTGAGATGGCTGGTCCGTGTCCATCCCTGCCCCATTGCCACAGAGGTGAGGAGCCCTCGGCGGTGCCAGAGCCCACGGGCAGCCCTGTGCCAGGGCAGGCTGGCATTTGAGCTGCTGTCCCTGGGGCTGGAGCTTTTGAGATGCCACATCCCGCGGGCAGCAGTGTGCCAGGACAGGATGGCATCTGAGCTGCCACCCCTTGATGCTGGAGCCCTTTGAGATGCCACCCTCACAGGCAGCCGTGTGCCAGGACAGGATGGCATCTGAGCTGCCACCCCTCGATGCTGGGCAGTGCCACTGAGCTCCCAGCCCCGGGCAGGGCTCCCGGCTGCCCACAGCTCACCCTGTGCCCACAGTGCCCTTCCCTCTGCCAGCCCCAGCAGGGTTGGCAGTGCCCCCTTGGAGCCTCTGCCCCATTTTGCGCAGCACAAGGAATGGGGGGCCAGCAGAGCAGCCCCCAGCCCAGCCCCAGGGCTGGTTTGGAGTGTGCTCAGCAGCACCAGGGCCCCAAACATGCCAGACACACAACGACAGAGTTTTGCCTAGCAACGTGGAGCTGCCTCAGAGGCAAAGGTAAATCCTGAGCAGAACAAGGGGGTTAAGAAAGTGCAGTGTTGGAGCCATGTCATGGACAGCAGAGAGTCTCTGGGAAAATTTACTAGACACTGCTGGCAGCCTAGAAATAGGAATAGCACTGCTCTTGCCTGGCAGTTCTGTGTCAAATATTTGGAAAGCTCTGTCAGAGTCCCACGTTTTATCTTCAATGTCTGCTCTGAGCATCAGTGCAAAGTGCTGGCTGCCCTCCACTTGCATCCAGCCAGGATGATGAATCACCACGGTTGGAAGTGTTGTGTCCATCCAGAAATGAAATCATCAGCATGAAAAGCCCATTCATTTCCACAGACACTGATCACTCTGCATCCTTCAGAGACTCCCAGCAAATGGGGCTGAATGCCCTTGTGTACCCAGTAAGGCCCTGCCTCGTCCCAGCAGCTGCAGGAACTACTGTCAGCTCCTGCTTTATATTCTACCTTACAGCGCAAGGGTCACCGTGATGGAGTTAGGGGCCCACAGAGAACCAGATTTAAGGGCAGACTCCAGCCATGAATATATGCTGCCTTCCTTCACTGAAGCATTTGGGAGCCTCTACATTGTGTTTTCAAATATAAATGACATTTCTTGTGTCTCTCAACTGATATCAGAAAATTCAGAGAAAGAAGGATGCGCCTCGCTCACAATGAATACAAATTCATTAGGCAAAGACTTTCGTTTACCCTCTGCACAAGGACAGGACTTACGTACTTTAGAGGGCACCTCTGGACCATGCCCTGATACAAATAAAAATTGCCAGCAGAGTCATTCAACCAATGTAGATCCATCACAAAGAATTCCCTTTCCCTGAGCTGTGCTGGAGGAGATCACAGACAATGTACATCAGAACTGCAGAGGCCACTGTGAGATGGTGGTGATAACCTGAATTTCCAGGTGGGATCCTCAGTCCCCCCCACTCACTGCTCCCCCTGGGCCCGGCAGACAGACAGCTGATATGTACAAAAACGCTAATTCCTCCTGAGACCATTTCAATTACGAGAACCTCTCCAGGAATATATTTAGTTCAAAGCAAAAAGCTACAAATGTTCAGAATAACCTTGCTATATTCCCATCACAACTTGCTGAGAGCAGCTGGAGAGGCAGTATTGGGTACAAGCTTCTCCATCCCTGAGGTTTGTCAGCTGTTGGTGGGGCTGCAAAGTGGCTGCAGAGGAGCAGCAACTTGGGAGGGATGCATTTCCTGAATTCTGGAAAGCTGACTTTAGAGAATGCAGCATCCCCTGCACCAAACAATTGCACTCCCACCATTTCGTGCTGAAAGCTTCCCAGCCAGCTGAGGACAAAAATTCCTTATGCATACAAGATTTATAAGACAGATTTCAAGCTGAAAAGTGTGTTTTTACATTGCACATTATACACCTAGTACCATGTCACATGAAACAATATTCTATGAAACTCTGCTGCCAAAACCACTTTGGAAACATGCATTCACCCCAATGCACCTTGAGAATACAGAATGGTGCATTTAAAAATCCTTAAATCCCTCTGCCAGTTTTTAGGATTTTTACCAAGCCCAAAGACATCCTTTACTGCATGAGGAACTCCTTCTCTACCACAGCATCAGTCAAAACAGAAGAAATTTTTTCCATGTCTGATCCTGACTGGTTTTCAGCTGTGACTGTAGATGGAGCTAAAATGAGCCCAGCACCTTCTGCTCTGTGTGCACAGGCTGTTATCTCCACCGGCTCTGACCTTTTGCAAATGTGATCCAAAGTGACCTTTTAGTATTATTGCAGCACTAAATGCAGTTTTTCAAGTAATCCTCGCTGGAGCAGGTTCTACGTCAGTAGCTGTTGTGCATTGGAGAATCCAGCCTTTCTGCTGTCTCGGGTTTATTGTCATGGCCATGTCTATGGGGCTGCACAATTTTATATGAACCTTATATGAACCTGGCATTCCTACTGCCAAGCCATTGGCCAGCAACACCTTTAAATGGGCAGTGCAGCTGTCCAAACAGTGCCTGGTGTACCTGGACAGCATAGAGGTGCTTGTTTACTCTCCTCCAGAATACACAGAGGTAATTATTCTGGATTTCATCACTGTCCATTGTTTAATGCTTTATATTCAACCTCTCAGGAAATCAGAGGAAGATATTATTTCCTAACAAAAATATCTGTCATCTGATTCCAGCTGGCAGCCTCAGCCTCCCTCTGCACCCCAAATGTGGGCTTTGGTTTAATGTCTCCTTGTCAGGAGTGTGTTTTATACTGGCACCGTGCGATATGATTTCTTTTGCATAAAGCAAGCGCCAGTGACAAAACTGCTCTCAGCCACCCTTGTGGGTGAGGACAATCACACTTCCAGGGGCCTGGGGGCTTTGAGAAGCAGTTTCCAGTTATGTGCCTGCTGCAGCCATTAGCACTATTCAGATGAGAGCAATTCTGCACCATTAGCAGCTCCACTTCATGTTTTGTTACCAAAAAATAAATGTAACTTGACAGCAGCAAGGAAAGTTACAGGTCAGGAGTCAATTCTTTTGGTCAGGAAGGCACCATCTCACAGCTGTATACTATGAAAACCTGTGTTTGCTAATGTTAATGTGATTAAATTTTACCATTGACTAAATTTATAAGCCTAATTGAAATCTGATGCTTTCACGTGAGTAAATCAATACAAACAAAATCATTTGGCACAAAAATGCTAAGAACAAATGCAATCAGGTCCCCTTGCACACTCTTTAAGACACACATCTAAGCGTGATGACCGGTGGGTTGAACCACTGGAGTTGCAATCTCATTTGGAAAATATATACTAATATATATTAGTATATATACTAATATATATTAATAATATAATATTAATATTATAATAATAATATATTATTAATATTATAATAATATTAATAATATATATATACTAAGGGGGAGCTCTGGCTCTGGTCATTTCAACTGAACCCAACTCTGAGAAAACCAACTACCTCTCAAGCTGTCATTTCTCATGGTGTGACCACTTCTGCCAGCCCATGGAGCACACACGCCACATCCTCCATCTTCCACCTGACCCTGGAATCCCAGCAGTTTTTGGGATTCCCATTAAAAAGATCAAACTCAGCACAGTTCTGTGCATAAGGCAGAATTCTATCTGGTAATAACTCTGCAAACAATTCTGTAACTCTGAAAAATACCATTAAATTAAAAGCAGGAAAATATTTGAAGACACTGTCTTCAAATTTTTTCTCCTATTTTTAAGCAGTATTTTCCAACTTAATTTTTGCTATCTTAAATTGCCTGAAAGTGAGAGAAGCTACCATTAATATTTTATTAGGCTTGGTATTACGCAAATTAGAGAATTTTGGACTTAACCGTAAATTACCTCTCAGCCCCTAGAGGACTGTTTCCATGATTTCCCACCTATTAAACACTGACCCTCCGCATTCTTCTGCTCTGGAGAAGCTCAGTGCAATTCCTGATTTGACCCTGTATGGATAGAGAGAGTGAGGTATGTTGGGGCTTTAGGAGCCCGCCTGGAGAGCAGAGCTCCTGTGGCTGCTAATAGAAGTGCAATTGTTTTTAAAAACCTTCCAAAGTAAGTGACAAACAGCAAAGAGGTAGAAACACTCTTTGTACAAATCCCTCACTCTGAAGCAGTGCTTTTAATTGGGTTCATAGCACTGCAGTGGTTACTTCAGCAATTCTCACCACTCATCTCACAAATAGCAGGGAAACCCATAATCAACTGAAACTGAAATGCTGAATTCCAAGTTTTCTGACTTGCCTGTTCCTCCCTGCAATGTAGGAACATGAATGCAGCAGCACCTATGTGCAAGCACAGCCCCAGAGTAATCATCAGCCTCCTGATGCAAAAAGGGGAAGGAAACAGAGAGGAATTTCTTAGGAAAATGATCATTACCTATAATACACAATTTATCTGCAACTACCAAACACTGTAGGCTGGATGAATCTCCAAGCTCTTCTTTTTGTAATCCCCCCCAGAACCAGAAGTATGATATGCTTAATTTAAACCATATTTCTGCAACCTCTAAGTGCTTTAACAGAGCTAGAAAGTTCATCTTCCTGTAGAAAATAATTTTATGTTGTTTTTCCATCAAAAATTCACAAGCACTAATAAGTAAACTGAAAAACTAGGTTACAAATACATTTGTACCAATGCATATATTCTTCCTTTCACCCACATTTTCCTGAGCTCATAGCAGACTTTCTAACAGCACATTGCAGCATAGCAAGATGCATTTGCTACAGGTATGTAACTTAAAACTGTTTGTAAGAAACATCCTAAACATGTCCCTTGCTGTAAATGTGACATCTTTACAGCATATGCTTAGTAAATGAAAGCCCTGGGAAAAGGAGGAAAGTCAGGATACCTCCCATATAACTGATTGTAAATTCTTGGGCACCAGGTTTATATTCTTAATAACCTACTAGTTAGACTTAGTGTGTCTGTTCCATCTAAGTCAATTTAAATGAGGTGTACCAGATACAGTACATAAAGTGTTTCATACTTGTGGAGATATGTTTAAGTATTGTTTCTTTAGGAAAATCTAATAGCTAGCTCCAGTTAATCACTGTCAGATGTTCTACATGCTGCAAGTGGTAACTTCCTTGACACAAACTGCTTTTAATCAGGAATCTCCAGCATATCTTGCACACATCTCAGACTGACTTTTGCGATACATTAAAAAGTCTTTAGAGTGTTTAGTTTTTGTTCGTGTTACCCTCGTCTACTCTTTGCTTTACTGTGTAGGAAAAGCCCTACATATAACTCCTTCTTTCCCTGGAAAAGGAGAATTCCACAGGGTTTCATAAAAACGGGGCCACAGAGGCAGCCCCCGTGCCTCCCCCGGCAGTGGCCCGTCAGGGCTGTGCAGCCAGCTCAGGGAAAGCAGTGCCAAGCCCAGCCATGGCCAGGGCAGCGCTCCTGCTCCCACCCCTTCCCAAGCCTTGTTTGTAAACACGTCCTGGCTGAGAGCACGCGGGTGCAGCGCCCATAACAGCAGCCCCCAAACTCTGTTCTTTAACTTCTCTGACTCTGAAAAGGCAATCAAAGCCACCCCATAATGTGTGATTAAATATACGCAGGGGATAATCTCTCCTCCGAAAAGCTGGAGAAAAGGTGGTGTTGAGACTGGTTTGAAGTGGTCTCCTTAATAGAAAAGGACGGTCCCTTTCTGTGTACATCATGATTTGCTTTGGGATTTCTGTTGTGCCCCGTAAGCCTACAGGATATTACAGCAGCTTTTGTGTCGCTGGTGACCCAGCTGTTCATTATTGAAAAATTCCACTGCTTGATGCTAAGGGCAGGAAGGCTGACCCCTCATCTTATGGACGTTACTATCTTTCAAAAGATACAGGATTAAAGGGCCGAGCAAAATCTGGAGGAAAGCTATGTCTGGTTTTCTGTGTTTTCATTGTCTTTTGCTATATTGGCCCGGAGAGGGATGTTTGTACAGGATTTAATTAGTTGGAATCAGGCTGAGATTATTGTTGAGACTATTTACTCAGCAAATCTCCAGTCTGAGCTGGAGCTTGAAATGAGTCTGAATAAGAAAATCGAGGAGTGCTCAGCCTTACTGCTCATATTCTGTAAGGAGCAGCAAGACAGACGTGAAGGGTCTGCTTATGTGAGGTGCTGAATGCCCTTCATTCCCACTGGGATCAATAAACTGTGGGGGGAGCTATCATTATATCACATGATTGAGCCCTAATCAGCTATAAATAGCAAGTGAGAAGATCACAGAAGCCACCAGGGTTGAAGAACTTTTCCTACATTCTCTTGGGGAGCTACAGCATCAGTGCATGATGCAGCACAGGAAGCAAAAGAAGGCACGTTGCTATCACTACTGCAGTTGTGGGGTTCCATAATTTCATACAGATCAAATTTTGTAATTAGTTTTAGAAATCGATTTATTTTTTATAACATACTTTTTTTTTTGAATTAAATCATCAAGATTTGGACATAAGACTTGACCCATCACCTTCAGTGGAAAAGAAGACATCACATCTGATAGATACAAGTAAGGTAGCTAGAAGAGCCATCAATAAGGGACAAAGCAAGGAACGCTGTTCTGTGGCAGGATGTGACATCTCTAGGAACGCAACACATTCCCTGCCTCGCCTAGATCAGGGGAAAGAAAATCTGGCAGGAGCTTCCCTGGGATTCCTATCCCAAGCTCCTCAGCAATTCCAAGCCCTTTACTCTCTGCATTTCAGGGGGTAGGTGCTAATTCTTAGGGAAGATTTGTACAGGTGAGTAAGCTGCTGTTCATACTTGGCACAATTAAGGCTGGTGCTTCAGGCCCTTGTGCAAAAGCAGCAGTACTGACCAGGCTGCTCCTGGAGCTCTAGAGGGAGCAGAGCTGGCTTGTCCATCTACTCTTCCAGTAGTGCTCTTCTGTGCAGTGCTCAGGTGGGAGCCACGGTGACACAAAGCCTCCTGTCTCCCTTCCCTTTGGAAGACCTCCACCAAAATCAAGAATAGCTGCATGCAGACACAAGTAGTCACTGTGCAGTGATTAGAGGAGGCATTGAGGTTGCTGAGAGAAGAAAAATGTGTGGGGTCAGCTCCCCTTAGGCACAATACTCATCAAAAACCTGCCCCCTCTGGTTTGTTATGCTCGGAAATTTCATGAAGAAATTTTCACCCAGAGCTGGTCACCAGGAGCTGGCCCTAAAAGCTAAAGCAGCCCAAGAGTATTGCTGCAGCAGCATGCCAAGGCTAGCTGGGAGGGCGCAGGCAGCAGAGGGCTCAGGCTGGGCAGGTTTCAGGTGGGGTGGTGGCTGGGCTGCTCTGGTTGCTGTGGCTCGGGGCTGGTGCTCTGCAGGCAGGGCTGGGGCTCTGCAGCCTGTTGGCTGCAGATGTTGCCGTTCACAAAGCTGCCCTCTGCAGAGGGGAGAAGCCCTTCCTGCAGCCTGCAGGTCCCTTGTTGCCTGGCTGCACGATTTCAGCCCAAATAATCTTGCTTTAAACTTTCTAAATTGAAGAGTAAGGGATACAGAGAGAGCAAACATAGAACCATGGTGGATTCTCACCACATCAGACACCAGTGATCGCCTGCTCCAAGGGGCAAAAGCAGGTTCTTACTCAGCCCCAGAGCAGGAGGCATACTGAACACCTCCTCAGCCCCAGAAAATTAAGATCAAACAAGGAAGTAGAATTCAGTGCTGCTCTTAGGTCCCAGCTGTGACTTTTTACCAGGTTTGAGCAAATTCTTGGCACTGGCTCAAAAGGCTTTTTGTGAGCAAGCATGTTGTCAGCATTTTTCCTTTAAAGACATATAACCTAAGGTAAAAGAATAAAGCTAGACTGAGATTTATGCTTCAGCTTTCTTCCCCCCTGCCCCCCACTTTGGTAAATTACTGATGTTGCTGCATCAGTCAGCTCTGGAGCTGTGGGCATATGGCTTCAAAGGCAGAGGTTTTCCCTTCCAGGAAAGAGGATGGGATGAACCTTTCCAGCGCCAGGGCTGTGGATCCTGCAGCTGACCAAGGCAGAAAGGCATCCTATCCATAGCTGCTGTGCAGCAGTGGGAACCTCCCAGACCCTTGCCAACTGCTCTTAACATGCCTGATGGATCACAGGGCCTAAGGAAATCATTGCCGTGTTTATATTACATGGTTATATTATCTGCTTGCAGAAACCACAGCCCCTTTGTGCACTCAGACTCTTCCCCCTAAAGAAAGGAAGAAAATTTGAATAGAATAGAGCCTGAATAGCAGGGAGATGCAGCAGACAATGAACACGAAACCCTCTTTCAAATATTTTGCTGTACAAAACAGCAAGTTTGCATTCCTCCTTGAAATACACTGTGAGCTTTCATAAACAAGGATTTTTCTGAAAGTTCAGATTTTATAAAATTCAGAGTAAGGAAGAAGAGCTCCCAACCAGCGCTTGGGGAAACTGATGCAGCTCTGCAGATGTGGGCATCAGGCTGCAGGAAAGAGATGGCGGGGCTGAGCTTTGCAAGTGTTAAACAGGGAACCCATCTTGTACAAGTGGGAAAACTTAATCTTCTCCAAGAGGCAAATCATATCCACTCACAGAATTATCGAGAAATTAACTAGGAAGGTCTCTTTGGTTTTTTAAGTAGTGGAAAAAAAGATAATTTTAAACAAGCAGAGGCCCTGCCTTTAAAGCAGCCATGCCCCAGAGGCTTGCCTAGGTGTGAGCTGCAGGGAAACTCAAACCCTTTTGTTTCAAACCTCTGAAGCACAGAGGGTGCAGGAACTGCATGGCCTGTGAGCTTGCCTGCAGTCTGTGGCATGCACTGCCAGCACAGGCCCTGGCTGGACACAGCACCACTGGACAATTACCCAGAGGAGGTGTGGGGATGGAATACCTGGGGCACCTGGGGGTTTAACGTGCTTGGCGACACACAGGTGGATCATGGGCTCACAGCAGTACCTCAAGGGCAAACCATTTGAATCCTTTACTGGTGATGCGAACAGAGACACCACCAAGCACTCTCGGAGCAGCACAGCTCCAGCACAGCAGCTGGAGCAGCACAGCACAGCTCTATCTGCAGCCCAGGCTAAGGGGCATCAGACCTTCGGAGTCCTTTGGACAGCCACAGCGCCCCACAGCACCAGCAGCATCAGGATACCTGGCAGCTTTGGGACCCCCTTCCCCGGACAGCCGGGGGCTCTGTGCACATTCCAGGGCTGGGGGGCATGGAGGAGCCACAGTGTGGGCAGCTGAAGGACGAGGGGTCCCAGCATGGCAGCAGGCCCTGGTTCAGCAGAGCTCCCACAGCACTTCAGCAACGAGGCTGCAGCAGCTCGGCTGCAGAGGGAATCCCGTGCAGGAGGCGGGTTCAGCACTGCTGTGTCTGCCCAGCAGAGCACAAGAAAAGCACTGCGGCTGATGTTTGCTTGCTGGGCTCTACAGCCACACTCCTTTGTTGAGCCCCTGGCACAGGAACAGCTCTGGCCGACCCCGGGGCAGTGCCTGGCACAGTGGCTGATGCCAGGGGCAGTGCCTGGCACAGGAACAGCTCTGGCTGACCCAGGGGCAGTGCCTGGCACAGTGGGTGAGCAGGCAGTGCCTGCACAGGACACTCTGGCTGACCCCGGGGCAGTGCCTGGCACAGTGGCTGATGCCAGGGGCAGTGCCTGGCACAGGAACAGCTCTGGCTGACCCCGGGGCAGTGCCTGGCACAGTGGCTGACCCCGGGGCAGTGCTGCACAGAACAGCTCTGGCTGACCGGGCAGTGCTGCACAGTGGCTGACCCGGGCATGCCTGGCACAGGAACAGCAGTGCCTGATTCCCGGGCAGCCTGCACAGAACAGCTTGGCGACCCGGGCAGTGCCACGCTCTGTCCCTCGCAGGCTGGTGCCCTGCACAGCCAGACAGAGCACACAGAGCGCCACCAAGCAGATCTGGGAAAGCCCTTCCCCCTCTCCCCCCTGCGCCCTTCTCTTCACAAAGGGCGAGTGCATGGTTAAAAAGCCCTGATCTGATAGCTCTGTCCAGGCTGCATCTTGAGAGAATGGGCATCCAAGCTGCTGACAGCCCTATCAACTCATCCTCCCATGGACAGCAATCAGGGCCAGCACTTTTGGTGATTTATAAAGAAAACTGTTTTCACAGACACAACGTGAAAGACACAAGCTCTAGATTACCACCAAGATTAGCATGCAAAAATGTATTTGAATTTCTGATCAGCAGGAGGCTTCAAAGGGCCCAGGCTCAGATTAGCAGGTGTTACGTGAAAAAGGAGAGAGAGCTTTTGTGCTACAAAGTTGCGCCAGCAAAACAAATATGTCTTTCACTTTGAAGAGCTGGGGAGGAATTTGTGGCCATTGCCATGGAAACTCAACAGGCCTTACACTGCAAAGCCAGATTTTGGAGACAGAACTGCTCTTATGTCTGTATGCTGCTGAATACAACACGTCTTTATCAGAAGCTGCTGAGGAAAATGAAATGACAATGTGACACCATTATAACACCTTTGTTTGCTTCAGCTGAATTTCCATTGTTTGGAAAAGGGAAGAGCACAGCAGGCACTTACTTTCAACAGTGGATCCCGTGAAACTACATTATTTAAAGAAAAAAAATAGAATTCAGAGGACCTTGATTATCACTAACATCTAAGTAAATTTTCTGGGCCAATATAGTCCCACCTAAAACCAGTGTGGGGAAATCTTTAGCTGTATGTTTTAAAATTCTTTTTCCACTTCTTTTTTCATTCATCCTGTCTCTGTATCCTAACTGAATGGCCTTCCCGTGAAGCACAAGACCCTGACTAGGTACCAGTGACTTTCCACCAAGCCAAAACAGGCTGGGAGGATGCTGCTGCTGCTGTCAGCAGCCCCAGCGCCCTCACTGGAGCTGCGACAAGGCCAGCTCCTCCCCAGCCCTCCAAACGGGGCTGTGCTCCACAGCTGGCTCTGTGCTCCACAGCTGGCTCTGTGCTCCACAGCTGGCTCTGTGCACAGGGGAGCTCACAGGGCCCTGGGGGCCGCGAGCAGCTGAAATGTCCCCAAAAGGACATTTGGGGAGACAGGTCCTCCTCAGGGAGCATAAGGAGTGTAACAAAGAAACTGGGAGTACTTGAAACCCAGTATACTTGCTAGAACATGTATTCATCTGTCTTAGATCTCATTTTTAGCTTCCACAACTCCTTGCATAAGAATACCAACTTCCTCTCCAGCCTGCCCCACCTTCTCAGGCTTCATTCACATTTGCAAGAATGCATTTTGCCTCGAGAAATCTGGCAGAAAATGGAACTCCTGTCCTTCTCTCCTTGCTGGCTACTTATGAAAAGACTTACAGTATTAAAAGCTAAAGAACTGGTTCCACAGAATTCCACAGAGATAAACACGCAATTTGGTGCAGATACTGCCTGAGTTTCAGAGCCATTTGCATTCAGCTAAGAGGGAGCGAAGACTTCTGCTTTTCATCACTAACCGGTCGCATCCCTGGATGCACAAAGTAAAAGGCAAATAACACTTGCATGCAAAAAAAGAAGAATGCTTTAAAATATTCATCCTTGGAGCATACTTCATGCAGGCCAAGCACTTCCAAACTAATTAGGTACATCCAGGTATTTTTTTAAAGCTGGTAAAGCAATATTTAGATCTTCCTCCATACCATGGTTTTAGGAAAAAGTATTCCTTCAAGTGAAGCATACAAGAAATATGCAAACAGATATTTTATCTAAATGAAATAAAAAAAATGCAGTCCTTACATTTATAGCCTATTTACATTTCTAGTTAAAAATATTTAAATTAATATTTAAGTCCAAGAAATATATGACACAACGAATATAATCAAACCAAACCAAATTAAAATAATTTCAATGTATGAGTTGGAAATACTCAAAGATTATTCTGAATGAAGGAAGAAAGAAATTTTATGATAGAGATCTAGAAGTTGAGGGAATAACTTCCAGTCAAATGCCAAGGTTTTACACTGTCAGTTATGTAAAACAGCATAAGACAAGGCAGCTGAATTTGTAACTCACAAAACCCTGACAAGTGTGGTCAACCTCCTGAAAGCAGTAATTTATTATCAGAAATGTCACGCCTACACAATAGCCTTATTGTTGATTCATTAGGTAATTTCCCTTGAAGACCAGCTGTTTCTAGTGTGGTGGGATGAATAATGAGAAAGATATTTAATGTTCAGGGTACAAATGACAGACATAAGGAGGTTCCAACACCACCAGCGTCTCAGTGCCTAGGGCACCAGCTCTGTTCCAGGGGGTAAAGGTCCTACACCTCCCACTCGCACAGAAAACCTCCCAGGTGTCAGAAATGCTCAGAGGCAGGTTGCTGTGCAATACCTTCAATAGAATCAGGAGACCCATGTGATATGGCCAAGCAGGCCTTGGGCTCATTGTCACCTTCTATTTCCATTGACATGCCCCAGGGGTAGATACTTTCCCCTCCCTGCAGAGTCAATTTATTCCCAGGTGCATCCCCGAATGTCTGCCACCAGTGCAGCTTGCAAAAGACGGTCCCCGCGGCTGTGCTCCAGGCAAGCTTTCATCCTGTTTTCCAGAAGTGCCTCTTTTTTAACCTTAAGCCAAGTACTATCTGGATAATAATTATTAAACTATAATTTACTACAGCTAGTAGTACTATCTTCTAGTTGTTTGGTTTATTTTTTTTAATTTTACACAAATACATTATTTGTCCCTCAAATGATCCCTCTGAGGGCTACTTCTCCATCATGTTAAGTAACACTGCAATTAAAGTGAGTTAAATTCACCAATAAGCAGACAAGCACCATGTGCTGTATGGCTGGTGTTCATTATGCTCAGTACATTAATGCCAACAGTTTGTCACTGCTTCTCCTGTTACAGCCACCTCAACTGCAAGAACCAGAAACAAAAAAGGGGATTTTGTCTAAAGGCTGTGACTGATCAGCTCTCTGATGTGCTCCTGGGGTACAAAGATCAGGTGGAACCATTTCTTTGCCTTCCAGGATGCATTTGTTTGTAACTCCAGCTGCCTGCGGAGCCGCTGCGGCTGTGCTGGATGGAGCCCGGACACTGACACGCTGGCAGCCGCCTCGCAGCCCAGCCAGGAGCACAACACAGTGCTGACACACGGCCCAAAACCGCCGCCGACAGTTCCATAGAAATGAGGAAAATAGTCGCTCCCTACCTGGTCTAGTGATAGCTTACGCTTTGACATGACGGAAGGACAATTCAAGTTCTAAGGGCCTGTCACTTGCAAGTGTCCCTATTCCTCCTACATTTTGCCTAAGTTGCAATTATATCAACACTTTCAATTAGATGAGGCTTTAGGAAAATGAACAGAAGCCCCAAAGAGCAAGCACACCTTCAGTATTTCTTTCTGAGGGC
Source organism: Zonotrichia leucophrys gambelii (assembly GCF_028769735.1). Classification (NCBI taxonomy): domain Eukaryota; kingdom Metazoa; phylum Chordata; class Aves; order Passeriformes; family Passerellidae; genus Zonotrichia; species Zonotrichia leucophrys. The sequence goes on from NC_088186.1 coordinate 276,381, forward strand.
AGCTGCACCGACATGGCACTTCAAACATGATTGTTTTTTCAGTGACAGCGCTATATGAGGTAAATAATTTAGTAAATATCTTCCTCTCAGATCTTACTTGGCTGCAGCTGAGATCAAAATCAAGTTATTGTCCTTCTCTACCTGTGGGGGGAGTGTAATAAAAACCAGGATTTACAGTTAATCAGATCTGCTGACTTTGTGACTTCTGTCTGCATTTTAGTGCTGCACCACTTCTGAGTAGCTCCATATCCTCTGACACCAGAGGAGGTGTTCTCTGTCATCTCAGCCACACTGTAGTAATTCTGTTGCTTTTAGAAGTGTTCCCCTAAATCATATTCTATATTCTTATTATCAGAAGAAAAGATCTCTGAAGACCTTTTTCCCCTCACACATGGGAACCCTCACCCTAGGTACAAGCTCCCCACACTGAAGCTCCATGTCTTATCCCTCTTATCCCTCAGAAAGGTGACAATGATTTGGGTTTTGGGGCCTCCATTGGCACGCTTTAAACCTTCCTCCATGTTTGAAATCTAATTTTCAGAGGGGTTCCTGCGACCCACCCCAGGGAGGATGGGAGTGTGGTGCTCCAGAAGCACCGTGCGGTCAGTGCTGTGCTCACTGGCCATGCTCATATCAACATAATCTTATTGCAATTAGCATTTAATCATGTACTTCTCTCCATCAAACATTTGTGATCGCCACAAACCCAACCCGAGGAACCTGTCTGCCCTCCTGAGAAGCCTCCCACGGCAGAAGCATCCCTTCTGCCCACGGACGGTGGGGCACACTGCGTTGGCATCTGCACTCATCAGGAACCAGCAGGAGCTGAAGAACCTCTCCCTTGGCTCAGCAGTCCTACAGAGACACGAGCCACAACATCAACTGCTGAGACCTCACCGTGTTTGAGGGAGGGGACAAGACCCCTTTTGCTATTTTTTGGCCTATTAGACTTCCAAGCCCAAACATGGAGATGTGCTCAGTGCAATTTCTCCATAAGGAAATTTATAAATTGCGCCCCATGACAGAGTTCTGCCAGCAGAAGAGGTTTCACAATTAGCAAAACCTTGTTCTCTGCTCTGTTTTAGAATCTGATTATTGTTCTACATTTATCTTAAGCAAAGTGGCTGACAAATAACTGCAAAATAATGTGATAAAAACCATTTATAATGCCAGGTTATTCCAGGTCTTTCTCCCTAACTATTTATGACAAGGTAATAATGCTGGTTATGCATTTGTCTGACTTTAAATTGGTTACTAACAGCCATGATGGATGAGGGGAAGGATCGCCTTATTCGGAAAAGCAGCTCCTGATTTCTGATCTCATTCTTGCAGGTAATGAATTATATCTAATTAGTAGGTTCAAAATCTAATCAAGAGGTTGTGATGTTGACCCAGAGCAGCAAAAGAGGGTGAGGAGGCCTCCTTTTATGTTTTTGCTTATCTTAAGTAAAGAATAGTTCATAAATACAGTCTTCTGGAGAGCACTGACTACACTGGCTAAAGATGGAATCAATTCTAAAAGTCACTGTTTCAGTTAACAGTGTAATGAAACTCATCTCCACAGATGTATTCTTTCTATTGGGAATGTAAACTCCTTATTCCCCATTATGGTCTATTTATTCTATTATTTAGGAAAAGTATGAGAAATTGTTGTTGTAAGTAAATCAAGCTCCAAGTGAAAGAAATTATTTTTCATACTCTGAAATATTCTGTGAGTTAAGAAAAACTTCCATCAGAATTCTTGAGAAATAAACAATAATTAAAAAAAATAAAGGAGCTGGAGTGGAAACAATAGTGCAAGGAATGGAGAGATTAAAAAATGTTTTTCAGTTTTACATCATAATAGCTGCAAAGCAAACAGAGCTCCACTTCAAATTGCATTTTGTTCCTATAAGCACAATCTTCCCCACCAGAGACAGCAAAGGGAATATGGGAGAACAAAACCCACCCTGCAATTCAGTCAACGAGTCATGTTTGTTACTCTTGGCTTTCACACTTGACCTAAGCCCACTATTTAACACTTAAACCAGTTCAAAGGTACATGTGCAATGTTAATACCTATGCAGCAATTAATCACCTGCCCAGCCCTGCTTCTGCCAGTGATGAGCCTGCAGGAGGATCCATGGCCACAGCATTGAGCCCAAAGTGCAGAAGGACTTTTCACAGCTTCTCTTATTTTCCTTTTATGATTATTTTTATATTCTCTCTTAAAATCTTTTAAGAAGTCTCAGTTATGAAAATAAAATGAGCATTTAAAAGACAAATATCTTCTGAATTAGTAATCCAGATGTATGCCGTATGGTTTACGTTCGTAAAAAAAGGCAATATATTAGACAAGTTCTTAAGATGCTATAGCTAAAGCTAAAATAAATCTCTGTTTTAACTGAAGTCCTAAGCAGGCCTACAATTTTCCTAAATATTGATCCAGTCTTTCTACCTTAAACTTACACGAGTCCTCAGTCTAGCAATAAACCTTGGTCTAAAAAGGACCAAATCCCAACCCCTTATTTATAATTAGTGGGTTTATCCCTGGCCACAGCAAGCTGCAGCTGAATGCGACCCCAGGAGCTCCAAGCCCTCGTGACAGGGTCCCAGCCAGCCAGCGCAGCAGCAAGCCCTTGCAAGCCCCGGAAGGCTGCAAGGCCAGTAACATGCTGAGGACCGAAGCCCCGGGCAGGCCCTGGCCAGCAGCCATGGCAGACACCTGCCATGGTGTGGCAGGCCAGGGTGGAAAGCAGTGTCTGGAAAGGAGAGCAGGAGGAAATAAATGCCCCTGGTGCCCAGCTGAGCCCGGCTCTGCTGTGGAGCCACAACCTGCCTGGTGTGGGGCAGGGGACCCCCGGAGCCAGCCCAGGCACCAGGCACTGGGCACGGCAGCCCAGCCTCGGCCTGGGCAGGGACAGCTCCTCCCGTGGGGCAGGGAGCAGGGCGAGCTTTGGGTCCTTCCCAGGAACACGCAGAACTCGATGTGACCTACTGCAAGTGAAATAATCAGAAGTCTCCCACCAGAGCTGCTATATAACTCTGATTTCTTGTTCTGATCATAATTTGAGAATCTCTTCAGTGCTCATGGTGTTCAGATCACTGCTCTTTCAAGGATGCCGTGCCAAGCCACAGACCAGCTTTGTGCAGTCAAACAACACAATGAGACGCTTAAAAACCCCTAATGATTGCAAAGGAAGAGCTGAACAAGAGCCATCCAGGACTTGCATTTAACACTGCTAAGACAATGCTACATCTTGATTAGCACGTCACCAAGAGGAGCAGGATTTTATGATTTTATTGTTTTGTACTGTAGCACACAGGCTCCCAGGTATTGCCTGCCCAGCTCACCTTGTTCAGAGCACTGAAAACAGGTATTATTTGGGAAGAGAAGCACTTGCTTGCCAAGCAGACTAGTAAAATTATGGATTTATAGAGCTCTGTCTTTCATGTAATGAGGTTAAGTGACCAATTCCAACTACGCCTGTTTCTCAGGCAATACCAGTTTTAAAACCTCATTTTTAAAGCCAGACAACTCTACTTTGTGTATTTACTTATTTATTTATGCATTTCCGAAGATCACCACAATATTTACTCTGTTATTAAACTCTGTGTCAGGCACTAATGGCCTGTAATTATCTTTGAAATTGGATTTGATGTTGCAAAGTTACACGGTACAGACAAGTGTCCTACTGATGTCAGAGTTTCATCATGAGAAACTGTTCTGATGCTGCAATTTACTTAGAAAACACACCTGCCGTGCAGAGCACATGAAAACAGATCAACAATGAGTCTGACTTAAAAACTAAACCAGAGCCCAAATATCCAAAGTATGTATCTCAATCCACTTCCAAAATGGCCAGAAAAAACTAGTTACCCATGCCCATATTCTGCTACTTGTACTTCCCTGCACAAGCCTACATGAACATATTACTACTTTTTCTTATTTAACAAAATGGTTCACAACATAATTCCACAAAATTAGCATAAAAACAAATGTTTGTGAGTGGTATTTTCTTTGTTCCCTTGAGCCTGGCCGAACTAGCATATTATATGTCATCCTTCCTTGTGAACAAATGGCTGAGAGCTATCGCCTCCAATTCCCCATTAAAGCCCTCGCCCTCACTCATTCTGTCTGCAGAGAGACCAGAGCCCCCCCAGCAGCAGAACCCGCTGCCATTAATTCAGTTACCCAGGGAATTTCACACCTTTGCCAGGCCCTTTACGGTTCTCATTTTAGTGCAACCTAATCTCCAATGGATGCGGGAAGCTGTGAAGAAGGGCAGCTCAAGCTGAAGGCAGCAATTAAATGATAATTAGGGCTTTACTTCATCTTGTGATTGATAGAGGTTCACTGGACCCAAACTGCATCTTGTCATGTGCTAATAGGCCTGGCAAGATACTCCACTGCATCTGAAGGATTTTGCCTTATCTCAAGAGAGATAATCTACTCAACAAGTAATCTCCTGCCTGTGGTAAAGTGCCACTGTATATTTACCAGGCCAGTATTCTTCATGGTTGAGCTCTGAACAAGCCCAGGACTTCCTTAGGAGCAGGGAAGCCAAGGCTTTCCTTTCCTGTTTTCAGGCTTCTGGGTACCCAGTTCTTGGGTCTCCCAGTGCAGCTGCTTCGTCTCCCTTGAGCTCAGCCCTCGCCAGCACAGACCCTCACGGGAGCCACCACCTTGGAATCTCAGCCATGGGGAACTTCTGAAGCGTTTTTAGCCAGTTTCCTGCTCCTGAGGACGCGAGCTGTCCCGCAGGCCTGAGCCGGGCCCTGCGTCCAGGGCTGCAGCTCCCACACTCCTCCGTGTCTTTTGGGCCTTTGTCAGCCCAATTACTTATTATAAACAATACAGTTTATCTTTATCAGAATCATTATCTAAATTGGCTACATGACACATGCTGTTCTCCTAACTGCACTCCCGGGAAAATGTGCTATAAAATCTGTGATTTTGTACTTTGTAATTATCCCTCCATGGGCTATAAAGCATTACTCTGGTGTTTAAAATAGGTATAGCTAGCATTTTCCACTCCTCAGAGTGGAACATTTATTCTACCTCAGAAAATAAAATGCAGCACAATATTGGTGCAATCAAGCAGAGGATTACTGCAGCCATGTCCTGGCTGCTGAGCTGACTCCACACACAAAGGAGTTTCTCATGACGTGCTCCATTTTTATTATGGAGTTTCTTTTTCTCTGAGCAAGAAAAAGATGGCCCAAGATAGTGTGAAGTGAAACGTGGCCTTAGCTGGCATTTTAGTCTGGAAATGATGAGGTGTCAACAATAACGGTTAACAGGATCATACTCCCAGTGCCATTAATTTTCTCTTTTCAGTATCCTCCACATTTCCTGTTGTAAAAATGCTGGCCAATTCTCCCCCGTTGCTGACTTTTGTTTTCCTTACTGTTTTGAGAAATTCCTCCTTCCTCAGGATTTCTAAATCTATTTCACACAGTGCCAAGCCAGCAGCTCTCCCCATGATTAAAACAAAACACTTTAGTTCTAAAGAGCAAAGACCTCACCTCCCATCTTGCACAACATGAGGTGTCCCTGGCCTCCCTTTTTAGCTGATTCTGCTTGCTTGATGCACTTTCAGAAGTTCAGTAACTAGCAGTGGAGGGGTCATGTTTGCCCTCAAGTTGCTGCTTTTCATGCTTGACATGTTTTTCTACTGTCCAGTCCCTTAGCTGCAACAGGGTCAAGAGGATGGAGGGAAGGGTGGGGGTTACAGAAAGGGTATTGTATTACACAAACCCCAAAAGGTTTCGGTTACAGAACGTATATTGTCCATGTCTGTTGGGCTTGTGAAGAAGTATCAAGTTCACCACATTCTCATTTAGGGACTTTGATCCTTTCAGTTAAAAAGAAGCTGCTGAGAATTACTCTGCAGAGCAAAGAAATGAATCAGTTGTACTCTCTCACCCAGCACTGAGGAATGCCAATATTTCTGTTAGCCAGCCCAATCCTAGGGAGATTTACCCAGCTGCAGAGAGGCTGGAAGGGGCTTAAGTCTATCAACACAAGCACAGGCTCCCCCTCCTTTCAGAAGGGCTCAAGCACCTCTTATGCTGCCTGACTTTCAGTGATGTGCAGCCCTTTACATGTCTCTGGGTTTGAGTATTTTTATGCTCCTTCTGCAGCTAAGGCAGCCATGGGAACAGCAGCCACGACTCGTGTCTCCTGCCCCCATCTCTCCTTCTCTAGGTTATCCATGATTGCAAAGGTATTCCTGCCCAGGTAATTCATTGGCCAGATAAAAATATATCTGGAATCACCACTGCAGGTTTTTCTGCTGCTCTTTCCCGTTGCCCTAAGAAAGGCTGACATATCTCAAAGTCTTTTCATTCTCCCATAATGTATGAAATTCTATAATTATCTTTTCCCATAGGAGTCCCTGGTTTTTTTGGTTTTTGTTTTTTGGGTTTTTTTGCCTGGAATATATTTTTACATATACTGACGATGTTTGGGGTTTTTTTTCCCACTTGCATTTACATTGGTAATCTTTGTTAATCTAATTTTTATGGCCTGGCAAGCTGTGATGTCCACGCTGGCACTGCTAAATCAGGGAGACCTTATTTATATATGGGGTTTTTGTCTGCATGTACTAAAATAAGGGAGGCTCAGAGCCACCAGGTGTTTCAGGGTCTGTGCCTGAGCATTATCCCGAAGGCAGAACCTAGTGACAGCCTAGACAGGGACTGAGAAACTGCCATAACACAGAGCAGGGGAGTGTCAGAAACTGGCTTTGCTTTTGCAGTGAAACAGTCTCTTTCCTCTGGGCTCCCCCTGCCCAGGACACAGCTCTGAGCTTTGCTGGGGAGTTGGACTGAGTTTTAGAGATAATTTCAGTATTCCGGGATGCCAGGGAGCAGCCACATGGAGATCAACTCTTCTGTGTGAAGTTCCTGTGAATGGGGTCAGCAAGGACCCAGAACGGCATCATGAGGCGTTAGCTGATTTTTCAAGGGGCTCTGCTTTGTTGCATTAGCAATTTTCTACAGCATTAAGCAGTTTCATGGTACATTGTACTGCTCTGCCTGAGATGGGACACAGACTATTTTCAGCCCAGAGAGGTGACAGATTTTAGACATCAAACATCAGTCATGCTGGACTGGAGACCAGCACAGAGCAGCAGCCATCTGCCATGAGCTTTCCAGTTCACCAGACCTGGTCTCCCTTCTCAGACCTGCAGTCCCATCAGAGCCCTGCTCCAGCTTTTGGCAAGCTGCTGCCTTAGTGCCTGGGAAAGTCCACATCTTCATCAATCACTACCTGGGCCTGTCTAACCTGTTCTCTCATCCTGCTCCTTTCCTTCATCCTTTCCTTTCTTTCTTCCTTCCTACCTTTTTTCTTGAAACATTCTTTATCTTCTTTTTCTCAGGGAAGTTATCCAGAGATACTAACAACAAGTAGAATAGCTTAGACAATTGTATGGTCAAGAGCTTCCCTTTTATATGACAAATATACACATTTCAATCACTATTTCCAGTTAAATTTAGGTTTCCACTTGTCTCTCGAGTCCTGTCACTGGTCACAAGAGCAAAGTCATTTGTACCTGCCCCTGTGCTTCCCCTCTGAGGATGCTAAAGCCCACAGCAAGGTCTGATGTCACTTTCCTCAGCTCCAAACAAAGTGCCCTGGTCTGTTCCTCATAAGAGTTCCCCTCCTGATTTGCTGGGATGTGTCTGCAGGCCCTCTCTGCCCTCAAGGGAGTTGGCTGTTTCTCCCAGTTTGGTGTCATTGGCAAACTTAATATTGAGTCCTGTGTCCAGGTCATTAATGGAGATGTTGAAGAGGCAAGGATGGACCCCAGAGCCCCTCCAGTGACCATGGCAGCCAGATGTCACCCCAGCCACTGGGACTCTTTGCACTTCATCCGTGAGCCAGTTGCTCACCCATCACTGGTTATCCCACCCATCAGTGGTTATCCACCGTGAGATGGACTGTTTGTCCAGAAGGATAACATGAGAGTACCAAAAGCTTTGCTAAAGTCCCAACAGATTACATCTACTGGCTTCCCTTGGTCATCCCATGGGCTATCCTGTCATAGAAGGAAACCAAGTTTGACAAGCAGGACCTTCCCCATATGAAGCTGAGCTAGCTGTGACTGATGACTGCCTTGTACTCCATGTGTTCAATACTTTCCATAATAATCTTTGCTATGGTTTTACCATATACCAAAATGCTATATTTCTTGCTGCCTTCTAGAAAGCAACTTGACTAAATAGAACTCGCCAAACCTGAACTTCCCTCACAGAGCAATAGAAGGTTGCCTTTTTTGTTAATCTACAAAAATTTTCAAAATTGTCAAAGGACATAGCAGGCAGCCCTCCCTTTTCCACCAGATTAAATCTGAATAAAAGAACACATTAAAAATCATAGAAAAGTATACGTGTGAAGGAAGAGCTGTTCACTGGAAAGGGACACAGATAAAAAAATCCCTGGAAATGTCATCATGCCCTGTTTGTAGATACAGCTGTACCCATATCTCTAAATTACAAGTGATAATGAGGTGTAAAGATTTTATCAGATACCTGGCCGGCTCAAAAGACCTTTAAGTGTTGGCTGGTGTAGTCTCATATTAGGTGGTAGGAATTCTGTTTTCTTTTCTAAGTGGAACATCAGATTACACAGGTCTTATTTCACTGCTGATTGCAGTCATCCACTTAACATCTTGACAGATATTCAAGAATGGAGCAAAGCTGGTGGTGCTGCTGAGTGAGGTGCACATCCATCCATCATCTGCTAGCAGATCACTTGGAGGGCCAGGCCTCATGTCATTAGCCTGCAGCACACCACAATTTGGTGGCTTTTTTTTTTTTTTTTTAACTCCTGCTAACTAGGTTTCTCAACAATTTTGAGAGGGCCTGTTAGCTGTCATTCCTACAAACAAAAACATCAGCTGGAACATCCTAGGCCTGAGCTTGAGTCACACAGCGGGGGTTTGATATATTTTCTGGAGATTACACAGCTGTGTGATGTTTTAGCCCGTTGCCACTGCTCAGTCTGTGTATCACTGCGTGTTCTCCAAATGCTTTGCTCCCTTTTTACAGCAGCACCACTCCTGCCCTGCCCTCTCTGCGCTCCCAGCCCACTCCGCAGCTCCTGAGGAAGAAGATGGGCTCCCAGCTGAGCCCACGGCTGTCACCCGTGGGCGCAGCAGAGAAGGGCAGGGCAGGACAGTGCTCCCAGCAGCCACAGTGCCCAGCACCCTGCGCAGGTCATGCCCCTGCTCCCATCCGCGCTCCAGCAAAGAGCCACTGCCTGTGATGTGATCCCCCCGATCCCTGAGCGGCCTTCCTGCAAAGCAGCTCTCCAGAAGGGTCTGGCCAAGGATATCTCTGACTCCAGGTGACATCCATGCCATCTCTCCTGCGCCAGCAAACCAAGTGCCAGCAGTGCTGTGACCCAGCACTGCCTCAAACAAGTACAGGACAAAACAGGGACCTGGGAAGGACTTCTGCCCCATTGAAAGAAATAAGGCAATTGACTGTTTCTCCTCCAGAGGATCACCTGTGCTCTTGTCACTCAGTAAGCTCAGAGAAAAATCAAGGTTTTTTCAAGGAAAATCTATTTAGGGGAAAGATTTGAGATGAGTTACAGGTGTAATCAAGGTTTGCCAGCACTGCCGAGTGCAGCACAAGGGGCAGGAGCACCCCTGTCACCACGCGCTGAGAGGCACTGGAAACCTCTGCATCAGTGGAACCTCACCCAGACAGCAGACAGGTCGCTCAGCCCAACACTGAAGCGTTTTGTGAAACACAAAGCTGAATGTCCTGTATTCATTTCTTACGGCTTTTGGCACCTCATTCTCTCTCCTTTGTGACTCCTATTTTTCTGTCATCTTTTCTACTTGATTACACTGAAAGCAGAACTCTCTTCAACTTCTTTAATGTTCTTAAATCATAAACCACAGAGCATGTTCTAGTTCTGTCAGTCTGTAAGATGTATTACACAAACTGGACTTGTGTTCACCTCTGTTGAAAGACAGAAACAAATTCTTCAGCACTGAAGGAAAAGATTAAGTTCTTGTCAACATGCCACTGTGTAGTTTGACTTCATTGGACATCAGGGGAGAGCGACGTTCCTCTCTAACACTGCTCTCTGTGAAATAGTCTCTAACAACAAGGAATGAACTCATATGCTACCTGCCCAGGTGAAACTGTTATCGCCCTCTCTGCTTTCATCTAACAGTGCAAAAATGGGTTTGCTTCTATTTGGGAAACACTCAGTGAAATTATTAAAAGCCATGGATGAAACCATATAAAATAGATTTGTATTTTCTTGTCCCAGAATACTTGACATAACAAAGGGCATGTACTCCTTAATGTAAATAGATCACACTTGCACAACACTATTCTAAATAAATCTGGGGCTAATGTAGTTTATGAGATACACTGAGGAGGTTAAATTGTTTCTGAGTAGGTGGTTAATTAAAGGATTTATTTTGCAGTTGCAGAGGACCCATAACTCATGAGTTACTGCACAATAAAAGTGGTGTAGATGTGTAAAATAACACCATGATTAACTCCCCCAAGCCACTCAGCCCCACACAGTTTTGTGTGCCCCTTCATTCTGCCAATGGCCCCAACCCAAAACTCAACCACACTGTGGCTTGGGGTTGGGATTGTTGGTGGTGGTGGGCTTGGGTTTTGTTTTGGTTTTTTAGTGAAATAGATGCATCTGCTCAAGTGGTTGGCTCAGGACTTTGTGAGCTACAAAAGAGGAAAAAATATACATGGAGGATTAATTATCAGTCACAAGTGGTCTGGAACAGAAGAGAGAAACATGCAGGAAAGACTTTGTAATATAATAACTCTCATTCTGTTTCTCTCTCAAAAGGTTCCTGAGGAGTTGTGAGCTGTATGGTGAAGCTTCCATCATACAACACACTGCACTTGTGTTTTGTTTGGTAAGGTCAAGCATCTGTTTCACCATTTCCTCAAAGTAATCTTAATATTTAATATAAAGTGACAAAGAGGAAGCGTGAAAAAATACAACATGGTTTTCCTTTTAGTTAAAACTCTGTTCGTTTTGGTCCATATTAAAAAATTTACTTTCCTATATATTTAGCCCTCTAAAACCCATGCCATTCGGCTACCAGCATTAATGATGTTAGGATGAATTATACAGAGAAATCAAATTTTCCGTAGCATTTGAACGCCATTAAAATGCCAAACAATAAACTACCAGACTGCAAATTAGATCACTGGAAATATCAAACACATTGCGGTATAAAATCCATAATTGCATTTAGCGCTTTGGCTCCCAGGGGACAGGCTGCTAAAGATCATCACCGTGCCACATATGAGAAGCTATTGACAGAACGATAAAAATCGACAGGCTAACCAAATAAACACTGCAGGCTTCATTAAATATTCAGCAAGTGAAATTTGACTATCATGCGCCTTTTCCCCAGTAGATGTGTCGCGCTGCAGGCTCGGGGCTCGCCGTGGCAGCGGCGTGGGCGGCTGTGCCCCGCAGGGCTCGCGGCCGCGCAGGGCACGGGCAGCACCAGCAGCTCCTGGCGCCATCAATAAACACACTGCAGCCCAGACAGGGTGATTATTCTCCTGAATACGTTATTAGTCTTGGCCCCGGGAATACCTCCAAAGACTTTAATTAGACGAAGCATAATATCTGCACAAGTTTAACACTCCTGCTAGGAGAACAGGGACATTTGGTCCCTAATGAAGCCGAGCACTGAATGGCCTCCCCTCAGCCCTTCTGCAGGTGGGTGCCTCAGCAACTGCAGGACCCTGCACACCCCGAGGCAGGAGCACGCCCAGCAGCTCAGGCTGGCCAGGACTCCAGTGGGCACCTGTGTCTGAGGAGCACACAGCGTGTGCCACCCCACCAGCCTGACCCTGAGGCCAGGAGGCACCCATGGGCACACCTCTGGCATGCTCATCTCTGCCTGGCTCTGGCCTCAAGGAAGGTAATCTGCTTTGTGCAGCTCTGTCTTTTACACCATTAGAGACACACAAAAGAAATGAATGTCCCTGGCAGAAGACAAGATGGTACTAATTTTAAATTTTACTAACCACTTATTTTCTGTTGCTTTCTTTGATCATTCGCTGGCAGGAAGAGCACTTTTGTGGCTTAAACACCCATTCTTTCTGGTGACAGTGAAAGAAATAGAGCTACAGGAGAGTTGGTACAGGCAGGGGGCACAGAGCCATGCCATGGTGCTTGTGGAAGTAAAAGGAACCCAAGTATCCCAGTGTGCCCCAAGGAGTTCTAGAGCCCACCAGTCCTTGCTGCTTGTGGACCCTGTCTGGTCAAAATGGTGAGATACGGGAACAGAGCTTGGTACTACATTGTTTAAAATATATAAAATATACTGTTGTATTTCTTGAAATTACATTGAACATTTAAAATCCTGGAATTAGTTCCCACAACCCTGTCAAGACACATTCTTGCTTGCTTGCATGCTCATGCATGCAGAGTGGCACACTTACTGCTGCAAGAGAAAGAAAACAACAAAAAGGCTGCACGTTTCCTCACTCTGTTCCTACAGGCCTTGAGTCTGAAATTAGAACAAATAAAATGTATAATGCATGCTCTGGAAGCACCCAATAGGGTTATAAGCAGCCATTCCCTCTTCATGGAGAAAAAGTTTATGTAAATGACTGATGACAGTGTTATTGTGTGAGGAATATCAATGGAGTAATTACAGTTACATAGCTTGCTGCTGCACTGCTGCTCTAAGCCTGTGTTAATTTTTCACACCACTCCCCTGGGAAGGATCGCAGTGTGCTCCTAAGAGCAGAGCTAATAATCGGAGCTCTGAGCCACTGCCGCTGAAACTAGCCCCAAGGTCTTTCTGAGCAGACTGCTAAACACTGCCTGTCTCCCCAGAGAGAAGAGAACAGAGATAAAATGATTAAAAACTGCCAAATTGGACTGGCAATCACTTGGCTATACTGTCAGCCCAAGACAAGACAAATCTCAGTTATTTTTCCTTTTGTGAGCTGGAGAACAAGGCCAGCACAAAGCAGCACGACTGCTAGCAGAGCAGCAGGCTGACCACGTTCCAGGTCCTCACCACTTCTGTGTCAACATCTACAGACTCAAATGATACATTAGTGATTTTATTTAACTCCAGCACAAATCCAGAATCTGAGAAAACCAAGTTCTATTTAGGCCTACTGGGACACTTACTAGAAGTCAATTCCACTTGTTTGATCCCAAGAACTGAGCACATCACACGCCCAATAACTACATCTTCCTCCATATGAGCAGTTCTTTGAGGTTGGATACTGCTGATACCATTTGTCCTGAAGTTTTGGACAAATGACATACTCCTTCCACCTCTACAGGCTGAGAAGTAGCACGAGGATTAAGTGACATATGTTAAATGTGTAAATTAAAGTAAACACACTTTCAAAGACTCAGGTGAGGTATCTGAGCTCAGCTGTGTGAACACTGTGAGACAGCCTTAAGCCACAGCTGATGATCAGTAACACAAGGCATCACTTCCTACAGTCTTGGAAGAAATACTCCATACAAAAAAAAAGAAAACTAGCCACAATTAGCCCATCAACTAGAAACCAGCAGCCCACATAAAGCCAGCTTGCAGTCCTGACAAAAACCACCTCACAATGGTGCATATACCTTTCTTGGTGAGGGACAGGCAAGAACAACAGCGAGGATGGCTGTGGAGAACCCCATTGACCTTATGTATGGCTGGTCCATAAGCCCCGTGCAAGCTCAAGTTCCTGCGCAAAACCTGTGAAAATCGGTCAACATCGCTTCATCCCTGTAGCGGGGCGAAAGCATGGTGGCTAAGGATCTCTTCTATGGCCCATCACAATATTTTTAGCTTGACTTCACTGCATGAAATCATAACTGCAGGTGTCAGCATTTGTGTAACCACCTAGCCAGATCCTTTTCCAGAGCCGAATTGTCAAGTGTTATTATTGACAAGCATATTAATGACAAAAGTTACACCAGTCCAAATCTGGGGCTCCCCAGTCTCCTCCTATCTATCCACCGAGAGGGGAATGACACAGAGGCTTTTCTCCTATACCCCACAAATTCTCAAACATTTGTTTGTGATCAAACCATTTGTTTGTTATTAAAAATACTTTAGCTAATACCCTTTTGAAGCAAGAGGAAGAAATCTGGCAAGATTGAACACTAGCAGCTGGCTGGGATAAACGGGCTACAGGAGGCAACTTGCTCTGATAAATCCTGCAATTTTTCCAGTTTTCACTGAAACATCAATTGCCACGCCTGCTCCCCAAATATCTCATTTACAGGACAAGGTCTGGAGTTTCCCAGGGATTAAGATGACCTCTGGTCTCTGTTTCTGACAGGTCTGTGGCAAAGCCCCCGGGGCAGGGCTGCCAGGGCACCCAGCCCTGCTGCCCTGAGGGTGCCAGCCCTGCACCCGGGGCTCTGCCAGCCTCGAGACCTGCCCGCAGCTGTGCCCAAAAACAAGGGCACAGCAAACCAGGGTCTGGTCCTCCACGCCCCAGCAGAGATTTGGAAATAGGACATTTACAACATTGCAGGTGAAGGAGGGAGGGATGCAAAGCACCCACAGCCCGGGAATTATTTTACTCCATTTCCATTTCACAACAGTCCTGTTAAAATGTTGTTGCTTTCATCTCTCCAGCATATCTGGGGTGGGTAAAAGGGGATTGATGACAAGCCGAGGGGTTCACGAGGGGAATGAAGGCCTGCAGCAAGCCCTCCTTTCTCCATCGCAGCGAGGAGCAGGCAGGAGCTGTGCCCCAGGGCTGCCCCACCGGGGGGCACTCGGGGATGCGGGCAGAGCCGTGCCCCAGGGATGCGGGCAGAGCCGTGCCCCAGGGATGCGGGCAGAGCCTGCCCAGGGATGCCCCAGCTGGGGGCACTCGGGATGCGGGCAGAGCCGTGCCCCAGGGATGCGGGCAGAGCCGTGCCCCAGGGATGCCCCACCGGGGGGCACTCGGGGATGCAGGCAGAGCCACGCCCCAGGGATGCGGGCAGAGCCGTGCCCCAGGGATGCCCCACCTGGGGGCATGCAGGGATGCTCGGGCCGAGACCCCTCCCCAGCAGGGGCTGCTGACCTGGGCAGGGCAGCGTGCCCGGGGCTGGACTCGGCGATGCTCAGTCAAATCTGCCTCTGAGGAACGGTGTCCTCCAGTTATTAAACAGGTCAGAAACAATCAGCTAAAAATGAGCTATCAGTGAAATAAACAAAAACCTGTCTCAGTGTCTCATCTGACATGCCTTGTAGGTCTACCACAGCTCACTTTGGCTGTGTTGAAAAAGCCCCATCCCTCTGTACAGCTTTGGTTTTCATCAGATTAAGGTGAACTGAACCCTTTTCACCTATTCCAAAACTGATCTTGCGCAGAGACGAGACACCATGACACTGAGCTCTGCAAAATCACATTTATTACCTCCCAGTTATCTATTAGTTAAAGCAAACAGCTCCTCTGTAAAAGAAGCTGTTGGGGAAAGTCTCTAAAGTACAGTCAGGAATGATACAGCCACATCAACCCCTTTACCCTCAGCTGGACACACTGCTATTAAATTAAAGAGAAACTATTCCATTAAGAGAATCTAAAAAGGCATGTACTTGCAGCCTGGAAAAGTTTAAGCTGCTGGAGCTGTCTGCAGGGCATTTGTGCAGTGGAAATGCTTCAGGCTGCTGCAGCTCAAGGACAGCAAGGCCAGCCTTTGTGGATGTGACACAGCCCAGATGGACATCACTCACCTCCTCGTCTCAGTGTAACACAACCTTGCAGCCAGCTGACTGACATTTTCCAGTGTTAACAACTGAAAACAGTGTTTGTTTCCTCATTCCCCCCCACAGAAAAAGCCACTATAATCTTAACTTTGGTACACAAAAATACATCCTTTTCACACACTAAATACCTAGCCAATGCACACCAGAGACATTTCATTTAGTTATTGTGAGCAGAGTCATATTGTAAATAGAAAAACAACTTTCTACTTCAGCTGCTCTAGATCCAGATGCTTTCTCTGCTCTGCAACACTCCAGACACTTATGATTAAAAAGAACATACCAGGTATTACAACTATTAAACTGTTAGATACAATTTACAATGGCAATAACCCTCTTGTCGTTGGTCCTTCCTAAAGTTAACCAGAAGTTTGTCAGATATTTAACAGCTCATGGAGCAAACGGAGTTTGGGACTTGTTTCACAGAAGTTTGGTCAGTTATTTCTTAAAATCATTAGCTTTTGGTTTAACTCAGTTTGTTCAAGAAGGCAGCAGTCTGGCCTGAGTGAGGTGCTTCCCTGGCCTCCAGCTGCACCAGGAGATGCAGGGCTCAGCTTTGGCACAGAGCAAGGTGGGCAAGGGTGGTAGGACAGGCCAAAAGACAGCAGGAGAGCAACCATCCAGTGGTGCCGTCATTTTATAAGAAATTTAATAACTTTGCAAGAGAAGTACAAACCAGGAAAGCTGACAGTGCTCATTCACTGAAAGTAATGAGGTTTGACATATTTTTCTCAAGGATCACAGGTTATAGGCTCCCCTACACACCAAGCAAGATGTTGTCAGGGTGGGTGTCTATCTTTCCCAGAAAATACGAACAATTTAAACATGTGAGAGCATGTTGAAGTCATCATAAAGTTACTGTCATTTGTGTCCCTGCTAGGATGAGCACTGCAAATGCAAACCAGCCTGGCCTCAGGACACCCACCAGCATGATGTAGCCCTGGGAAGGATCAGCAAAAGCTGAAGATGAGAAAATGATCAGATTAACATTTTCTCACTACATGCCCCCAAGCTGAGTGTGTTGCCTGCCACCTCTGGCTAAATTCACCCAGAATTCAGCCCCAAGCTTCCCTGGATTTTTAGCAAAGGATCCCTGGGCTTAGTAATTCCAGCAGATGATAAGAGCAGTTTACAAAACGTCTTAGCTTTTCTATTTCTGGAGAGCTGGTAATTTAGGGCTTGACACCACGTGCAAGTCCTGCCCGAGCAGGAGCCCTGCGTGGTGCAATCGCTTCCTGCTGCGAGGGCACGGAGTCTGGATCAGGGCTCACAGCTGACACAGGCTCTCCGTGCCATCAGCTACCATTCCTCACCAGCTAACTCTCTCTTTCAGTGCCACGAGTGGTGTCAGTGTCTGAGCTGGAAATTTTGGAATGATCTGGGAGGTGCAGATTTTATTATGCTAATGAAATAAGAACACAATAGTCCTCTGAAGCATGCAAGCCAGAGGCCAGGGGCAGTGCTAAAAACTTCTCCCACAGGAAAAACAGATACAAGGCTGGCTTTGAGAGTGGGCGTCTTCTACACTAACCACTGCATTGTCAGAAACCACAGCTGTCCACCACATGAGCGAGCTGAGGCAGGCCTGGCGGGGCGTGCTGACAGGTCAGTGCCTGCAGCGGGTGCTCCCTGCAGCACAGGGCAGCCTGTGCTCTGAGCGGGGCCTGGCAGCCCTGGGGCACCGCGCTGTGCCACGGCTGCCCCGCCTGCCTCCCTGAAGGCAAGGGGCACCATGGCTCCCTGGCCGCTCAAACACCGCATTTACACACGCACACACACAGGCTTCTGCTCGGCGCTTCACACGTGGCAGTTTTTACTGGTGTATCCTGCAGCACAGCATCTGCCTGAGTCTGCAGAGCAAACCTCCAGCTGAGCACCTGCACAGTGCCCTGGCTGGCCCGGCTTTTGAGGTGCTGTGCATGATGATCCCTCTCCTGACCCGCTGTTTGCCCTGTCATGCTCTTACAGCACATGCAGAACAGCTTGGGTCTTCCAGGAGAAAATACACACAACAGGCCATTATTAAAATTAGTTTAGTAAACAATAATCAGAGGAATAGTTAATAAGCACAGCTTTGCTGTGTTAAGTAGGAAATTAGATCCACTGCCCCATTACTATTTTGAGTGAGAAAGCAATGATGCCTTTAATTATGCATAGTCTGCTTTATTTGAACTGTGTTGGCTGTTGTGAAGGAAATAATCAATGTAAACGCCTCCTGAGGTCGCTCCTGAGGCAGCCGTGAAATGAACTAAGTGAGCAGAGCAGTGCGTATAATCATATCAAGCAAATCCCCAGGTACCAGCCTGAGAAACACACACATATGATTTATACACTCTCCACAACTCAACACTGACACCCCGAGCCATTTCAACAGCAGAGCCTGCACATTGCTCTGAATTCTTACCTACACATGACAAGTCAAATTTTTGAAGCTGGAATTAATCCTGTGCATTTTAAAATTAACACAGCCTACCCTGAACTCTGTGGGAATCCTGCTTGATTAGAGATTGTGGAACTCAACTCCTGTTCAAAACCAGTTGGTGTTCTAGGGACCTTAAGCAAAACTCCCCAAATAATTTCTGCACACTAAAGAGGTGTGCAGAAATCTTCAGAAGAAGTTCAACATGAAGTAAAGTTCAGAACCAAACTCTACTGTAGTGAGAGGGGAAGGATTCAGGCAGGAGAAATTATCTTTTAATTTCTGTATTTATTTAATACAGAACTTTTATTTGAATTTGTTTGCAAAGCTAATCAAATTTTTGTTTGTTACTTTCCCCACTTTTGAGTTCAAGCAAACATTTTAATTACAAGTATCCATCTTTAGAGTTAATTGACAGAACCTGTGTTACACCATGACGGAGAGAACACAACAGCCAAACGAGACTGGCTGTGTAGGCTCCTTCACCAACCACCTTTTGGTGACTGAGGTGCCATGGCAGGGTCACAGCTCCCCCCAGCCCTCCCTACGCTTCCCTTGTGTGGAAGCTGCACCAAGAAACTTACTTTAAAACAAATAGACAATGGAAAAAAGGGAAATTGTGTTGTGCTTCAGAGGATCTCAGCTTGTAGGGACACCCTGTAAGAGTGGCCGGAGCGTGCTGCAGTGCTGCAGGAGCCCAGCCTGCCCGGAGAGCAGCACAGAGGGGTGGGCACTGCTCCCCTGCTCCACAGAGCTGCCCAGGGCCCCCCGCCCCCAGGTGCTTCCCTTGGGACACCTGCACCTCTCACACCCTCGCTCTCTGCTCGGCTTTCCCTCCGGGGCTGCCCCACGCAGAATGGAGCTCTCAGCTGCCTCATGCAAGGCCTCCTGCTCCAAACAGCCCGCAGGGGAGTTTTTGTCCTGCAGTTAAACTGCCAGGGAGTTCGTTCAGCACAGTTCCCCGTCATCCTGTCTCTGCCAGGGCAGGAACCTTGTCACAGCAGCACAGAGGGTCCCCAGCACACGCTGGAGTGGCCGTGCCTGGACATCTGCTCTGCACTCCACACACAGCATCTCTGCAGGTCACTCCCTTGTGCTAAAGGGAGTTTGATCTTTCACTGAGACATGCACCAGTGTGAACTTCACCCGAAGGAGTTAAATCAGCTTTTGCTATGGAAACTCACATGATAAAAATAGAGCCTCCTGCTCCACAGGATCTGCACTGTGTGTGATTTAAGGGCCCTCCCTGAACTACCCCGTGCAGCTTGTTTTGTTGCACAAAAATCATGTTTGTCAAAAATTCCTTTATTTCCCCAAGTTTCATTTGAATAGGTGATGCTGTATTGGCCACAGAGGGAAAATAGTGCCTCTTTTTCCCAAATGTAAAACAAAAGCTTATGCTTCTTAACATTTTGTCTAGACATAAAAGTTTTAAGGAGTAAGAGCATATGGTGGTTCATAATTTTTATACAACCCATCCCTAAGCATGCTACCATAAATCTTTTAACAGTAAGTAAGTCTGAATAGAGGTATCCAAGATCACAAAGTAGTGTGTGTTTAGTACTCTTGTGGCTTCAGACTTTTCAAGTCTGCAATCAAAACAGCTATGTCCAAAACATGTTAAAAATTTCCAACAGGAGACTAGGGGCTATTGTTTGCATTCTTTGATGGATTTGGCTATTCAAGGTTCTTAAAATTGAAATGCTGTAATGGTGATTCTAAAAAAATATATTCACCCTCATGCTTTCTGAAAGTTGGGTAGACACAGATTTGGGTACCAGGACCCTTTTTAAAGATTATTTGAAATATTGGTGATTGATTTTTTTTCAAAGGGTTTTTTTCAGAGGGCTGTTCTGGTCATCTGAAAAGGCACATCCAGTCACTGCGGGCAGGAAAAAAGGAACTGGCATGAGCTCTGAGTGAGGGTCAAGGCAATGACAGAGGGACTGTCACCTTACTACCTACAAGCAGCACTGTACATTGAGGACATGATCTTTTTGAATAAAAGGCAGAGCATTTCCCATCCCAGCCTCTTGCTCCCACCCCTCCATAACATGTACAAGACATGAAAGTCCTCACTCAGCAGTTTCTGAGCCCTGAGTGCCATGGGGGGGATGCTCTGGTCCCTTGGTGCCCATGCTGTGTGCCAGCAGCACTGGGCTCTGCCCGTGGGGCAGCCGCAGAGCCAGAGCTGCTTCAGGAGCTTTGGATGGGCTCCTGTCCCACACACAGAGCTGGAGCACCCTGGAACCACTGTCCCCTCTCTTGAAATCGCACGGGCAGACGGGAGCAAGGTGCGCAGGGTGGGGAGTGCTGGGGAGGCCAGTCTGCCTGCAGGAGCACTGTCACTGTCACAGGGAGGCCAGCCTGTGGGCAGGAGCACTGTCACTGTCACAGGGAGGCCAGTGTCCCTGCAGGAGCACTGCCACTGTCACAGGGAGGCCAGCCTGCGGGCAGGAGCACTGCCACTGTCACAGGGAGGCCAGTGTGCCTGCAGGAGCACTGTCACTGTCACAGGGAGGCCAGTCTGTGGGCAGGAGCACTGCCACTGTCACAGGGAGGCCAGCCTGCCTGCAGGAGCACTGCCACTGTCACAGGGAGGCCAGCCTGCGGGCAGGAGCACTGCCACTGTCACAGGGAGGCCAGTGTGCCTGCAGGAGCACTGTCACTGTCACAGGGAGGCCAGTCTGTGGGCAGGAGCACTGCCACTGTCACAGGGAGGCCAGCCTGCCTGCAGGAGCACTGTCACTGTCACGGGTAGGCCAGTGTCCCTGCAGGAGCACTGTCACTGTCATGGGTAGGCCAGCCTGCCTGCAGGAGCACTGTCACTGTCACGGGGCTGCCACCCCTCACCTGTGGGGCTGCACTGCCCAGGGACATGGGGGCAGTCCCACAGACTTCCCCTTCAGGCAGGACTTGAGCACATGTGCACACAAATACATCTGCACACACTCACATTTTCCAGCCCCCTAAAGAAAATAAATCGCATGAGCGTCGTGCATATTTTAAACTGATACCCTTGGGGATTTTCAGACCAAAAATGCCTTAACCAGAAAACTTCATGTTTTCCTTGCTCTCAAAAACTCAGAAGAATTCATATACAAACGATGACAAATACTTCATTCAAACAGACAGTTACTCCCAGAGCAGAGGGAATAGGGCCAGCTCAAGTAGTTCGGATGGCTGCATGCAGCTAGGCCCTTTGCTTCAAGACCACAGGAATTGTTTATCACTGAGACTCTCCCAAGCTAATTGAAACCAGCCCTGACTTTTGAACCTGCCAGCACTAAAGAAACTTTAAGTGTTTTCTCCTACTGAGATTTGGCCTATGGGGACTGCTCATTGCTCACTCCTCAGTCATTTTCAGTTCTCTTTATTTCCACCTTGAATGAATCCTTGAACTAAAAGATGCTTAAGCAATTCTCTGGTAAAACACTTCATTTATATGAAAATGAAATTTTGAGACCAGATTGCTTATTTTGCATCTTTAAGGACATTGAATGCAAGTTTGAATTAATCATAAAGGACTCCTATTATAAAACAGTTTCAATAGTTTGGGGTTTTTTGTGGTTTACAATTTACAAATGTAACTTACACAAATGGCATTTGCAGCATACAGCATGCTTTCACTTAGGATTTTCACAAGCTCTTGGTAGCAAAAATTTAAGTAAGGAGTTGGTAATACAGTCCAGTTAACCTGAAGCTTGTTTAACACTTTCTAAAAACAAGCTGAAAAACATTTCCGTCCAAGGGCAGACGAGCCTGGTATGTGCTGTACTGGACAGGCATGCCATCCTGCCCTATGCAAATGGGAAATTAATTTCATCCAGTACGTATCTTCGTCAGGATGCTGTTATAACAGGAACACCAGTGTCTAATGCTGCCCTCCAAAAAAACACTTTGGAAAACATTGCAACCATGATGTTCTACTGCTGACACACAATCCACAGCCTTATCATTGACTGAGAAACAGATACAGGTCACAGCACCAGATTCTGGCAGCCTGACATCCCAAGCTTGCTTCCAGCCTTCCTAATTCCCCCAGGACACTGTTTGGTGCATCACAGATTAAGTCAGGACAAGCAGGCAGGCAGCAGCACATTTATCTTCTCTGCAAACATCAGTTCCAAGTGAGATTCCACAGATAAGACAAGTTCATTCAAATTCATTCATCTGAGAATAGAAACCTAAGCCAAAACTAACACGCATTTTATGCTTATTTACAGACCACCAGAGACTAAAGGATTCACCAAGAAATTCACAGGTACCTTGTCTGCAGCAGCAGCAAAATGCCACAACTCATTCTCCTGGGAGGTTTCACCACACACCAGCCTGAAGTTCAGCCTTTTCCCACAGCTCTTCTCCTCCTGTGGTCCTGCTCCTGGTGCTGAGCTGACCTTGGTCCACGCAGCAACAAGGAGGGCTCTCTGTGCCTGGTGCTGTCTGGACAGATGATCCACCTTGGTACCACAGCAGTCAAACAGCTGCAAGCCCACAGGCCCTAAGAAACACTTGCAACGGCATCACATCAGTCAGTTCTCTGCACTCTCAGCCTTCAGCACATTTATCTGCCCAGAAACTCAGGGTGCCCCGAAGAGCAGCACCACCCTTGTGCCTGCAGCCAGTCCAGACCTGCAGCCCAGCCCAGCCCCCAGGAAACAGCCAGGGTGGAGTTGCCATTTTCAGACTTCTGGGGAAATTGGCAGCAGGTGAAGCCAGCAATAAGGAGCTACTGCCCTCAACTGCTCCTCTTGAAAGGAGAGGCACAGAGGCTCAGGGAAGAGTAATAAGATGGTCAGATGTTTGTCACCAGGATGGTTCTAAGATGCACTCATGATACTCTGCTGGATCCCTTGTTTAAAGTCCCTGCAAAGATCACCTCCATCCCTGACACTTTCTGTACATGGTGCATTCATTGCCTTGGTATATGGAATACAGCTGATGGCTTAGAAAAAAGAGGTGAATAAAGTTTAAGCTTTTGTGTAGGTTGTGTCCAGAGGAAGTCTGTGCCCATGTGTTGCCAGCTTATAAACAACCAGCAGCCAGGTCATGTCATAAGTGAATGAGGTAGTGATGATGTCAGTGAACAAGAGAGAATAAAGCATTTTCTCAGTGAACACATCATGACCTTCTGTAGAGAAAAGGACAAACACCGTGCTCTTTTTTTTGTTATCTATCTTTTTCCAAACTTGCCTCTTGAATGTGCAGCTGACAGTCTGAGGACCTCACCAAAAGAGGACACAGAGCAACAGAGGACATGCCTGTCCTCATGGGAAGGACAGAGTAAACAGCATATGGCAGACAGTAGTCATAGCGCTGACACACCGTGAGATAATGTTTGGGTCTGGAGACTCTAAACACCGAGACGTTTACCTGCTAACATCAGGGAGGTGAGAGGACTATGTGCCTTTGAGCTCCATATGCCCTGAGACTCAGCCACTGCAGCAGGCACTGCTGGAGCAGCAGCTGGGGA